>NW_023396750.1:0-100000 GCF_011125445.2 Fundulus heteroclitus
CAGCTGGAGCCAGAAGACCGAGTGGTCTGGAGGGTTGATGCCCTGATACAAGTCTGTGATGTATTTAGGTGCTAATTTCAGGGATTTATAGACTAACAGAAGGATTTTAAAGTCTATTCTCTGAGATCCAGGGAGCCATGGAAGGACTTTAGAACCGGGTCCGTGTGTCTCTACGTTCTTAGTCTTAGTGAGGACTTCAGAACCGGGTCCATGTTCTCTACTTTCTTAGTCTTAGTGAGGACTTTCAGAACGGGTCCATGTCTCTACGTTCTTAGTCTTCGTGAGGACTCAGAACCGGGTCCCATGGTTCTCTACGTTTTAGTCTTAGTGAGGACTTCAGAACCGGGTCCATGTTCTCTACGTTTTAGTCTTAGGAGGACTTCAGAACCGGGTCCATGTTCTCTACGTCTTAGTCTTAGTGAGGACTTCAGAACCGGGTCCATGTTCTCTACGTTCTTAGTCTTAGTGAGGACTTCAGAACCGGTCCATGTTCTCTACGTTCTTAGTCTAGTGAGGACATTCAGAACCGGGTCCATGTTCTCTACGTTCTTAGTCTCAGTGAGGACTTCAGAAACGGGTCCATGTTCTCTACATTCTTAGTTCTTATAAACATGGATTAGTTTTTTTCCAGTCATCAGTCCTTTAATCCTGCAAATGTTTCCTCAGGTGATAGAAAGCCGACCTTGTAACTGTCTTTAGATGCTTTTGGAGGTTCAGGTCTGAGTCCATCACTACTCCCAGATTTCAGGCCTGATCAGTGGTTTTTAGCTGAAGCAGCTGAATGTGTGTGCTAACTTTTGATCTCTCCTCTATTGGTCCAAAGATTATTACTTCTGTTTTGTTTTTATTCAATTGAAGAAAATTATGGGATTTTTTTCAGGATAAGGCAGCTGCCTGTGCCTGTGAGGCAGCGCTGAGGGAAGTAGGGAGGGACTCACTGCAGCTCTAGCTGCTGTTCTGAGAGAATGACAATAGACCCACTCAGTTTTTAGTGGTCCTTAATATTAATGACATCACTCTACATGAAAAACCTTCTTTATCCTTGGCCATTCAGTGAAAAACATCTGTTAACGTCACTTTGTGTCCCTTCTCTCTGATTGGTCCTACTCTTGAGTAGAGATGAAAAAAGCCACACTGCTACTGTAAAAACTATAATCTAAATGCTCAGAAAGCTGGTGGATCCGAGTAGAGCCGGGCAAATGGAACCGGTTTAAAAGGGACAAAAGAAAACAGCCCAAATCTCAACCTTTCTTGGACTCATGTTAAAAGTGTAGGACTGTAACCACCCAATAAAGAGCGCACAACTGCACTAAGGTAAAGAAAAGGGGTTATACGCAAATCGACTATGGGCGCTGACAACCTTTGGGTCGCCATCTTGGGGCGGTCAGCAGCGCTTCTCAGTGTAATATTTACCAGCAGGAACTTTCAGAATTTTTATTCAAGCAAAACTCGGCAAAAATCTTAATGGATTTTCACAGGATTGTTTTGTTGCAAACCTTAAACATAGAGCAGCAAACGTGTATGAAAATACAGACATTTATTCAATAATTGACCAACTAAACAGCTACAAACATTATTTCTATTTCAATATTGAACTCATATTTTCTTTTTTTAATGTTTTTTATTTAAACCACTAATTTTCAATCATCCTTTGTTCTTGAGCTTCTTATTTTCTTTAAATCCCAAAATAAAATAAATTGCCAATCTGTCTTATTTTGAACACGATGGGCTAGGCTGAACAGTTGCTCTGTGACCACTCCTACAGTGCTGCAAAACAATCTCTATAAAATTAATCAGAAGATTATATCAAAACACTGTAGTTGTCATGTTGTGGCAGAATAGTCAAAACTTCTACATTTAAATAAAATGACGTCTCCTTGCACTCATTTTATTACCGTATTTTTCGGACTATAAAGGACACTTAAGGTCCATAAATCTTCTCAAAAATGGATAGTGCGCCTTATAATCCGGTGCGCCTTATATGTGATTAAAGTTGTGCTTACTGACTAATCTTATGTACAATTGACTCAAAAATCTGTTAAACTGTGTAAGTTAGACCTTGGTTTGCAACAAAGCTGCTCCACTCAATAGATATTCAGAGCATTACGGTACACTTTGTCACTACCTGATCCAACCCCTGAGCTGTCTGCAAGCAGGGTCTGAAATTAACACTCACCAGTCGCCCAATGCGAGTAAATTTCCCATTTGGCGAGTGAATTTCAGAGGGCTAGCTGCCACATGGCGAGTAAATAATTGTACTAAATAAATTGTGTTTTTCAGTAATCGGGTAGATTCTTCTGTATTTTTCATCTCATATGACAACAAACAGGACAGGATCTGGGCTGCAGATGATCCGTTCACAGCTCTGTCCATCCAGAGCTCAGTCTAGACCCGCCTTCTGCGGAGCTGGTTCAGCTTCTTTCACAGCTTATTTCTGCTGCAGTTAACAGAGCAGCAGGAAGAGCGATCAGAGTCATGATTTTTTGGTCTTAACCAGCGGTGAAAGTGCGAAGCAGGAGGCAAAGGGGGGAGAGTGGCTCCCAGATAAAGCCTTCATTCAGAACCAGTCATGGCTGCATGCTGGATCAGAACTGATCTGCTAACCAGATGCAGTCTAAAACGCCAATTAGTCTGTTTATAAGTTTCGTTCTTATTTATTCTGCATTTTTTAACTATGTGCGCCGTGTTTCTGTGCCTCAACCGTTTAACTGCTCCTCTCCCCTCCCTTCCCTCAGAGCCAGGTGGTTTTATCAGCGGCCAGCCTTTAAAACGTGAATCACTACGTTTAATGTCCTTCCACTCGTACCAAAATGTCCCAATTAAAATCAATAGGAGAGTCAGTAGCTGTGTTTCATGCTCTTTTGTTTCTAACGACACAGAACCAGGGGTGCTTCGGTGAGCTGCTGCCTTGGCGCTTGAAGTCAGGTGCGCAAAGTTGCGTTACATGTAATTTAGGTGTGCGCTTTTAAGGGTAACTTTAAGAAACTTGCGTGCAGCGCACGAGGGTAAATCCAGAAGCTGGATCATGTAGAAAGACGCAGTGTGAACCCGTGTGTGCTTTAAGTGATGCAGCTGAGGGGGAAATGTTGGACTGTATAGGCTTGATGAAACTCTGCCTCATTCACCAATGAGACCATCATGGATAAAGAAACCCGTAGAATAATGATAATCTGTAGTGTTTTCATTGCCTGGATGTGAATATGATGATTCATATTGTGCCTTTTATAATCAACTACAATATTTTCTTATGGTAAATGGACTGAACTTATATAGAGCTTCTCCAGTCACGCTGTACACTATAGCCACATTCACCCAGTTGCTCTCACTACACCGAGGCGCAGCTCGGTAGGCATCTTGGGGTTAAGTGCCTTGCCCAGGGTGGCAAGGGGAAGCTGGAATTGAACCCACAACCTTCTGATTGCCAGACAACTACTCAACCCATCAAGCCACAGCCTTATCAAAGTCAGGAAAAAAAGATTTCTCTTCCAGGGTCCAGTCAGCCACGCCCCCTGAAAATTAACATAACATAAAAACAACATTGAGAGGTCTGGTCAGGATTAATATTTTGGCGGGTAAAAAATATGCCTGGCTGGTTAATTTTTACATCTACTGGCCAACTTGGCCGTCGAATCAGGAAGTTAATTTCGGACACTGCCAACAAGACTGCCTGACTGAAATGTCTAAGTGCATTCATGTAAGGCGATCCACGCAACAATAAACCAAGTAAGTTAATTCAATATAAAAGTTACGTTTATTTTGGCCTTTTGTTAGAAACAGGGCAGTGTAGTCCAACTACGCTGTCCTCCCAACAGAGACGGATAGAGAGCTGTGGACATGAAGGGACGGAGTGATATTACACACTTGGGAAGAATATTTAATGCGCCTTATCATCCGTATATGTGAACGTAGACACATTAAGCACATTGGACAAAGCCTAACATTTTGTTTGAAAAGCATGGCTGAAAAGGTCAATATCGTGTCATCAGCACTTTAAGGTAAAAAAGGTAGCTGTACAAATGGGTTATAACAGCCATGCCATTTTATTCTATGTTTTACTGCTCTGCATGTTCCGTCAAATAATTTAATCTAACAAAATTTCCTAAATATATCTTAATTAAAACGAGCCTCAGTTTAGGCTTAGATCTGTTAAAAACTACTGCACCCGGTCGGTGGTGAAAAACCCTAAGTGGACCCAGCTCTTTTTAGCCGTCAGGCGATCCCCACTTTACTATTACTTTGGATGCAAGACGCATGAAACAGACACGTATACTTCAAGTTATATTTTATCTACTAAAGGCAGAGAAACTGTTACAGACACATCAGCGCTGATGGGCTCTTGATCGACAAGAAGCCCCGATTGCTCATCACAGAAACATTATAAAGGAGTTTAATCAGTGAACCAGTG
The DNA here is from genome assembly GCF_011125445.2 of Fundulus heteroclitus. NCBI lineage: Eukaryota > Metazoa > Chordata > Actinopteri > Cyprinodontiformes > Fundulidae > Fundulus > Fundulus heteroclitus. The sequence continues at coordinate 4,406 of NW_023396750.1, forward strand.
TTCACAGACATTTTTAACACCTCACTGGCGACATGTCACGTACCAGCCTGCTTCAAAGCCTCCACCATCATCCCTGTTCCCAAGAAGCCATGGACCACAGGACTTAATGACTTTAGACCTGTTGCTCTGACCTCTGTGGTTATGAAGTCCTTTGAACGCCTTGTGCTTTCACACCTTAAAGAAATCACTGATCCCCTCCTGGACCCCCTACAGTTTGCCTACAGAGCCAACAGGTCTGCAGACGACGCTGTCAACCTGACCCTCCACTACATCCTCCAACATCTGGACTCTGCAGGAACCTACGCCAGGATCCTGTTTGGGGATTTCAGCTCTGCCTTCAATACAATCATCCCAGCTCTGCTTCAGGAGAAGCTCTGAAGGCAGCTGAATGTACCCGACTCCACCTGCAGGTGGATCACAGACTTCCTGTCTGACAGGAAGCAGCAGGTGGATCACAGACTTCCTGTCTGACAGGAAGCAGCATGTGAAGCTGGGAAAACATGACTCTGACTCACAGCTCATCAGCACTGGTTCCCCCCAGGGCTGTGTTCTTTCTCCTCTGCTCTTCTCCCTGTACACCAACAGCTGCACCTCCAGTCATCAGTCTGTCAAGCTCCTGAAGTTCCTGACGACACCACTCTCATGGGACTCATCTCTGATGGTGACGAGTCCGCCTACAGGTGGGAGGCTGACCATCTGGTGACCTGGTGCAGGGAGAACAACCTGGAGCTCAACGCTGTAAAAACAGTGGAGATGGTTGTGGACTTCAGGAAGAACTCAGCCCCAGCTACCCCCATCACCCTCTGTGACTCCACCATCGACTCTGTGGAGTCTTTCTGCTTCCTGGGAACTATCATCTCCCAGGACCTAAAGTGGGAGCTGAACATCAACTCCCTCACCAAGAAAGCCCAGCAGAGGATGGACTTCCTGAAGAAGACAGCTGAAGAAATTCAACCTGCCACAATGATGGTGCAGTTCTACTCCTCCATCATTGAGTCCATCCTCACCTCCTCCATCACCATCTGGTACGCTGGTGCCACCGCTAAGGACCAGAGCAGACTGCAGCGTGTCATCAGGTCTGCAGAGAAGGTGATTGGCTGCAATCTTCCATCTCTCCAGGACCTGTACGCCTCCAGGACTCTGAGGCGTGCAGGAAGATTGTAGCTGATCCCTTCAGCCCAGTCACAGACTATTTCAGTCACTTCCCTCTGGCAGGAGGGAAGTGACTGAAATAGTCTGCACCATCAACACCAAGTCAAATTCCTTGTAAGTGCAAACCTACTTGGCAATAAACGTGATTCTGATTCTGAGGTTAACACCCATAGAGGGCTGTACACATCCAAATTGTGTCATCATTAGAGAAACTGTGTCACCTCAGGGACCCTATCTGACAGATGTGAGTCATTTCCTTGTGTCCGGTGCTATCCAAGTGTGGCAGGCAGTTCTGGGCTAAGCAGTTTGTCCCAGTTGATGCTCCCTCCTTTAGGGGTCCCTTTCCCCCTGGGAGGAGGGGAGGAAGGGGGAGTGGGGGTGAACGCAGCCTGGGTGTCTATTGTCGTGTGTGTTGAGAGTTGTTAGTGTTGGGGTGGGATTACGTTTTCAGGTGAGGGGGTGTAGATGTTTGGAAGGCTCCGTGTCCAGCTCCCTATCTCGGTCCTGGTCCATGTCGTCTCCTGGTGCTGGTTCTATCGAGGGAACAGGGGTGTGTATAATAAATAAGATCCCAAAATAAAAGTGTTGCTAACTTGGCTTATTTTAAACGCCAGAAACGGGAGGTCCGTATATACATTGCAGAGTTTAAGGAAGGGGGAGACATACTTCAGAGTGACCTTTGACATCATAAACTAGCAGTGCAGGTATGCAGAACAACCTTAACAATTGAGCATTCATTGAACAGGAAAAGGAGTATCATCAGATGGCTGGGTGTAATTCATCACAGATAAGATAGTCCTCGCAAAAAAAATCAACATTTATGGTGAGACTGTTTCTTGCACCAGGCCTTACTCTGTAACATAGGAGACAGAGATATCAGTCATCTGAAAAACACTTTGTCTGAATGAACTCAAACCTTAAAACCTTTTAATAGTAATGAGTAAATACTTGATAAATGCAATAAACATGGTAAATAAAAATAAAACCTGCAGAGAATAGTAAAATATAATATAACAATCTTATAATCTGATGCTCTTTTATGTGTGGACATGGAAATATTAGACACATTGGACAAAGCCTAACATTTTGTTTTAAAGCATGGCTGAAAAGGTCGATGTCGTGTCATCAGCACTTTAAGGTGAAATAGGTAGCTCTACAAAGAACAGAGTTTTTGCAGGGGTTATAAGTCATGTCATTTTATTCTGCGTTTTACTTGTCTTCATGTTCTGTCAAAGAATTTAATCTAGCAAAATTTCCTAAATATATCAGAATTAAAATGTGCCTCAGTTCAGGCTGAGATCAAAATACTATCTAATGTGAAAAATGTGTTTCAATGTTTCCTGTAGATGTTAAGCAGAAGCTGATTGTTAAAGAAGAAGCTTCTTTAGACCACAGACCTCCTGATGACCTGCATGACCCAAAGCCCCCCCACATCAAGGAGGAGCAGGAGGGAGTCTACATCAGTCTGCCAGGAGAGCAGCTCAATGGGAAGGAGGTGATTAATGCCATCAGGTTTCCAGTCTCTGCTCCTCCCATAAAGAGTCTGGATGATGAACAGTCCCTGCTGCTCTCACAGCTTTATCCAGACCAGATTAAAGGCAGAGAGCTTCCAGAACAGAATGATGAAGAAGAATCCATCAGGATACAAGATCATGGAGATGCTTCCACTTCTTCAGAGGCTGAAGACAGTGAGGAGGATGAAGAAGACAGTGATGTAGAACACCCTCTGTCTGAGCTGAAACACTTGTCAGACTCTGGATATAAGAACTGTTCTACAGAGAAGAAAAATGTGGACTCAGGAAGGAAAGTACAGACAGTAGGAAGGCTTAGCTGTGATGACTGTAGCAAAACATTTATTAGAAAATCAGCTTTAAACAGACACATGATAATCCACACAGGAGAGAAGCCTTTCTGTTGTGATCTATGTGGACAAAGCTTTAGCCTCAAACATAATTTAAACAAACACATGACAATCCATACAGGACAGAAGCCTTTCTGTTGTGATCTATGTGGACAAAGCTTTAGCCAGAAATCACATTTAAAGAACCACATGAGAATCCATACAGGAAAAAAGCCTTTTTGTTGTGATCTATGTGAGCAAAGATTTAATCAAAAAGTAAATTTAAACAAACACATGAGAATCCATACAGGACAGAAGCCTTTCTGTTGTGATCTATGTGGACAAAGATTTAATCAAAAAGTACATTTAAACACACACATGAGAATCCATACAGGAGAGAAGCCTTTCTGTTGTGATCTATGTGGACAAAGATTTAATCAAAAAGTTAATTTAAACACACACATGAGAATCCATACAGGACAGAAGCCTTTCTGTTGTGATCTATGTGGACAAAGGTTTAGTCAAAAATCTAGCTTAAACAAGCACAGAAGAAACCATACAATGCAAGAAATGGCAAGTTTTTTTGTATAGCACATTTCAGTACAAGGACACGTCAAAGGGCTTTACATAAATAAAATAAAAACAGAAACAAATTGGACTACAAATTTAAATGTTTCAGTTAACGGTTTGACTAGAACAGTCTAAGGCAATCCTAAACAAATGTGTTTATAATTGATAATTAATAATGATAATTATAATCTTGATTTAAAATGACTCAGGCTTTTAAGCTCTTTTCACAGTCTTCTGGAAGTTTGTTTCAGTTGGTAGAATATAGGAAGTAAACTTTTTACAGGTTGTAAAACGCTTTGGGGTCGTCGGACTATTTAATATGCTGTACAAGTACAAGCCATTTACCAGATTAGGCTTGATTCAGAAGACCTTAGTGGTCTGGAGGGTTGATACACTGATAACAAGTCTGTGATGTATTTAGGTGCTAAGCCATTCAGGGATTTTATAGACTTAAACAAGTATTTTAAATTCTATTTTCTGAGATACAGGGAGTTAGTGTAAGGTCTTAAGGATCAAGTTGATGTTCTCTACTTTCTTTGTCTTATTGAGGATGTGAGCAGCAACGTTCGGGATCAGCTGCAGCTGTCTGATTTTTTTTTTTTTTATTTTTTTTTTTTTTTTCATGGACCTGTGAAAACACCATTTCAGTTTTCTATTTGACTAAAATTAAATGCATGGATTAGTTTTTCCGTAACCGGCTGAGACATCAGTCCTTTAATTTTGGAAATGTTCTTCAGGTGATAGAAGGCAGACTTTGTAATTGCATTTAGATGCCTTTGGAGGTTCATGCCTGAGTCCATTAGTGCAACAGCCCTCAAACTGAGGTCTCTAGACCATGGGTTGGGGGTCTGTGAAAATATGTAGTTGGGCCTGAGGAGACACTGTTGAGGATGCGTCGTGTAAGGGTGCTCCGATTGATCGATCATTGATCGTTATCGGCCAATAAAGGCTTTAAATAGTTTGATCGGCGGTCTCCATAAAGGCCGATCAGATGGGCCGATGAGATGCACTAACCTGACTCTCCCAGATGGATTTGCTCCGCATATCCATCTGGAAACCTATCGTTGAAGTAATTTTGGGAAGGGGCGAAAATACTGGTTAGCTCATTGGCCTATGTTGGTGATAGACGGGCCAAATAAACCAATCAGATTAACAAAGCATACAGTAATGACAGCAAGAAAAAAAAAAAGGAAATATCAGCCAAAATAATGGAATTCATATGCCTCGATCACCAGCCGCTGTCAATTATGGAAGACGAAGGGTTCCGGTGACGCATGTATTACATGGATTCCTGCTACACTCTGCCCAGGCGTAAATATTTCACTGATGTCTGCCTGCCGCAGTTATACCAAACCGTGTTTGCACATGTTCACACCCTAATGAAGGACAACATCACATCAATCAGCTTCACAAGTGACATTTGAAGTTCAAATGTATGTCCCATGTCCATGTTGAGCCTTACTGCGCAGTTTATTAATCAGAACTTTGAGTTAAAAAGAGTTGTTCTTCATTCTCAAGAATTTTCGGGGTCACACACCGCGGAGGCTCTTGCTGCAGCATTCTGCGACATGTTTCGCGCATGGGGAATCCCGAAGGAAAAAGTGCACGTTATTCTCACGGATAATGCCTTCTGTAACCCCAGTCGGTCGAGGCAGATGACCGTTCATACTTGAGCCCGGTTCTGCCGGAGGTTTTCCTTCCCGTTAATGGGGAGTTTTTCTTCCCACTGTTGCTTCATGCTTGCTCAGTATGAGGGATTGCAGCAAAGCCATGTACAATGCAGACGACTCTCCCTGTGGCTCTACGGTTCCCCAGGAGTGAATGCTGCTTGTCAGGACTTTGAAGCAATCAACTGGTTTCCTTATATAGGAAATTTTTGACCAATCTGTATAATCTGACCCAATCTGTATAATCTGACCCAATCTGTATAATATGATTGAACTTAACTTTGTAAAGTGCCTTGAGATGACATGTTTCATGAGTTGGCGCTATATAAATTGAATTGAATTGAACATGGTAAAGGCCATGAGGGATGCAGATCTACCCAGCCTGCCGTGCATGGCTCATACACTGCAGCTTGCCGTTGCCGACGGAGTTCTATCACAACGCAGCATCGCTGATATAATAGCCTATGGAAGACGCATCGTCGGTCATTTCAAACATTCCAAGCTTGCCTACTCTCGACTTCAAAATATTCAGAAGCAACTTGGCCAGCCTATTAAGAGGCTCCAACAGGATGTACCTACCAGGTGGAACAGTACAGTTAATATGCTACAGAGTCTGATGGAACAGAAGTGTGCCCTATGTGCTTATGGAGCTGACTATGACTTGCCTTCCATGTTCACTGGCAGCCAGTGGAAATTGGTGGAAAATATGATTTCTCTACTAGCCCCGTTTGAAGAGCTCACGCACCAGATCAGCTCATCAACTGCATCGGCTGCAGATATTATACCATCCATCAGAGCCTAAACCCGTCTTCTGGAGAAAGCCGCTGAGACGGACCACGGTGTAAAAACTTCAAAAGCAGCATTGTTGGAAGCGGTCCAGAACAGATTCAGTGACATTCAATCGAAGCGCCTGTATACCATCGCAACAGTGCTCGATCCGAGGTGAGAACTTAATTCACACAACTCTTTCTCTCTCTCTGTCTCATGTCAATATTAATTGAATATCTTGAAGTAAGTTTCCAAATTCCTCTTGCAAGAAAAAAAATCTATCTTGGCCTAAATGACTGATACATGCCTGAAATGATTAGTGTTCTAATCTTTTAGTAGGCAGGCTGGCTGGCATTTCCTTCAAATGTACTAGAAAAATAAACACTTGGAAGAAGAGTTAAGACTACAGAGTAAAAATGCAAATTTGGAGTATGCTATTGCCTATTTGGCCAAAACTAGTTCACTAATGAAAACAAGAGCAGAGCATAAACTATGAAATATATTAAATAATGGAACAATGTCTATGGTGTTACGTATTTCTTTTCTTGAAAGGAGAGGCTGTAACTTAACCCAATTTGACCTTTGAGATCAAAAAGTTTATCTGATTCTTGTTTAAGTAAATCCATTAAGTTTTATTTTTCTTTTCAACCAAAAAAAAGGTATAAAGACAGATATTTCTCCGACGCACTCAAGCCCCAGATTCGCGGGCTGCTTTCTGATGTCCTTGCTACTGGACAGGAGCAGCAAAATGGTGAGGCAAGTTTGGAAGCGACTGGCACCGAGCCCCCAGAGAAAGTATCACGAGCTGGCTCCTTACACGCTATGTATGCTGAGTTGTTGGATGAAGACGGGGAACATGGTGGCGGTGACATCAGCAGCTCAACATCATCGCAGATGAACCTCTACCTATCAGAGCCAGTCATCCCACGGAGCGGACAGCCGCTTGTTTTTTGGCGAGACAATAAAAGTCGTTTCCCCACTCTCGCACAAGCAGCACAAGCCTACCTCTGTACTCCATGCACAAGTGTAGATAGTGAGCGACTTTTTAGCACAGCAGGGAATATTGTAGATGAGAAGAGGAACAAGCTGTCTGCCAAAAATGCAGAGATGCTTATATTTCTAAAGAAAAATCTGCCATTGATGCTTAACAAGTAAGCTTTAAGAGAAATGGCTTTACTAATCTCTATTCCTCTTCTTTCTTTCTCATTCACTCATGATTTCCATGCTATGCACTTTAAATGTATGTAGATTTAAAGGAGCTAAAAGAACATTTAAAGTTAGCATTTGTTTGAAATTTACAAAACTTTATTACTACTGAAAATGTCTGCAGTGATTAGAAGGACATTTTAGATTTTGAGCTAGGACAAAAAGCCAACCAATTACTGATATATTAATAATATAATAATAATTATTTAAATAAAAATAATAATTTAGATAATATAATATTATCTAAAGATGCGTGACCGTTCCGTCATGGCTTCTATTTTCAGTTAATTACCGCAGGACAAGCCTAAAATACATACCTTATGCCTTTTTATCATGGCATCCCAAAATATTTGATTTTGTTTTCTTTGCTCTGCACTTTAAGTTTAAGTACACTTTAAGTTTGTGTAAATTAACAATGACAGATTTTTTTGTATCTTATTTAGAAATAAGGCAAGGCAAGGCAAATTTATTTATATAGCACAATTCAGTACAGGGACAATGCAAAGTACTTTACATGATTAAAATATAGCAAATTAAAACAGAATAAAAGCAAATAGGAATAAAATGTAGATAGAAATTAGAACAAAGAAGTGGTGATTCAGTTAACTAGAACAGTTGAAGGCAATCCTAAACAAATGTGTTTTTAATCTTGATTTAAAGGAACTCAGGCTTTCCGCACCTTTACAATTTTCTGGAAGTTTGTTCCAGATAAGCGGAGCATAGGAACTAAATGATGCTTCTCCATGTCTGGTTCTGGTTCTAGGTACTGCAGAGCAGGCTGGAGCCAGAAGACCTGAGTGGTCTGGATGGTTGATACACCGATAACAAGTCTGTGATGTATATAGGTGCTAAGCCATTTAGGGATTTATAGACTAACAGAAGTATTTTAAAGTCTATTCTCTGAGATACAGGGAGCCAGTGTAAGGACTTTAGAACTGGGGTTATGTTCTCTACTTTCTTAGTATTAGTGAGGACTTCAGAACCGGGTCCATGTGCTCTACATTCTTAGTCTTAGTGAGGACGCGGGCAGCAGCGTTCTGGATCAGCTGCAGCTGTCTGACCCACTTTTTAGGCAGACCTGTGAAAACACCGTTGCAGTAATCTATTCGACTAAAAATAAATGCATGGATTAGTTTTTCAAGATCCTGCTGAGACATCAGTCCTTTAATCCTGGAAATGTTCTTCAGGTGATAGAAAGCCGACCTTGTAACTGTCTTTAGATGCTTTTGGAGGTTCAGGTCTGAGTCCATCACTACTCCCAGATTTCGGGCCTGATTAGTGGTTTCTAGCTGAAGCAGCTGGAGCTGTGTGCTAACTTTTGATCTCTCCTCTATTGGTCCAAATGTTATTACTTCAGTTTTGTTTTTATTCAGTTGAAGAAAATTTTGGCACATCCACGTATTGATTTCTTCTAGGCATTTACTCAGTGCTTGAACTGGTTCATAGTCACCTGGTGACATGGTGATGTAGAGCTGTGTGTCGTCTGCATAGTTATGGTAGCTGATCTTGTTATTTTTTATTATCTGGGCTAGAGGGAGCATGTAGATATTGAAGAGGAGGGGACCCAGAATGGACCCTTGGGGAACCCCACATGTAATTTTTGTCATCTCTGATGTAAAGTTACCTACTGATACAAAAAGGTCCCTGTTCTTTAAGTAGGATTTAAACCAGTGGAGAGCTGTACCAGAGAGGCCGACCCAGTTCTCCAGGCGTTCTAACAGAATGGAGTGATCGACAGTATCAAATGCTGCACTGAGAACCAATAGAACCAGCACAGTGGTTCTTCCACAGTCTGTATTTATATGGATGTCATTAAACACCTTGATCAGGGCGGTCTCTGTACTGTGGTGAGGAAACCTGACTGGAAAACATCAAAGCGGCTGGTCGTTGTTAAGAAGGTGTTTAATTGTTGAAACACAGCTTTTTCAGTAATCTTACTGATAAAGGGGAGGTTTGAGATGGGCCTGTAGTTCTGGAGTAGAAGTTTGTCTAAATTGTTCTTTTTCAGCAGTGGTTTGATAATTGCTGTTTTTAGGGACTGGGGGAAAACACCTGACAGGAGGGACGTGTTAATTATCTGAGTCAAATCAGACGCTATGACAGGTAAAACTTTTTTAAAGAAAGCTGTGGGTAGAACATCAAGGCAGCATGAAGAGGAACTTAGCTGCTGAATGATCTGCTCTAAGCTTTTGTGGTTTATTTGGCTGAATTGGGACATTTTGTCAGGATAACTCCCAGCTGAATACAGCTTTGGTTCTGGAGCTGGTGTGGATGTACAAACTGATCCTCTAATTTTTAGGATTTTCTCAGTAAAGAAGTTAGCAAATTCATTGCAGGCCCTGGTGGAGTGGAGTTCAGAAGCCACGGACACAGGAGGGTTTGTTAACCTGTCGACTGTGGAAAATAAGACACGAGCATTATTAATGTTTTTCTTGATGATCTCAGAGAAGAAAGATTCTCTTGCATTTTTCAGTTGTAAGTTATATCTGTAAAGTCTCTCTTTATAGATGTCGTAGTGAACCTGGAGTCTATTCTTTCTCCACCTGCGTTCAGCTTTCCGGCACTCCCTTTTTTCACTTCTAGCTGCTGGAGCATTTCTCCAAGGAGATTTTTTCTTCCCGGAAACAACTTTCACTTTAACTGGAGCAATGCAGTCTATGATGTCTGAGACTTTAGACTGAAAGTTATCTACTAGTTCATCTACTGAGTTGCAGCCCAAGGTTGAAGTAGCAGAGTAAGCTTGAATAAAAGTTTCTGTGGCATTGTCCTTAAAGGTGCGTTTTCTTACGATGTCCCTTTGGCTAAATGAGTCACTGGTAATGATACATTCAAAGGTAACAGAGAAGTGATCGGATAAGGCAACATCAGTTAATGTGAAATGTTTAGACCTTTAGTGATGATCAAGTCTAAAATATGTCCCTGTTTGTGTGTTGGCTGTTTAACATGCTGAGTTAAACCAAAGTTTCTAAGTGTGTCACACAGTTCTTTTGCACTTCTGTCTTCAGGGTTGTCAACGTGAAAGTTGAAGTCTCCCACAATAATTAAACAGTCATAATCAACACATTTCACAGACAGCAGGTCACTAAAATCATTAAAAAAGTTTGATGTGGACTTAGGAGGCCTGGACACATTCAGAAACATAGTTCGTATCGGGCTCATTACCTGGAGAGCCAAATGTTCAAAAGAGTCAAATTTTCCCAAAAACACCTTTTTACACTTTAGTGAATCATTAAACAATGTTGCTACTCCTCCACCTTTCCTTTGCTGTCTGCTCTCACAAAGAAAATTGTAGTTTGGAGGTGTCGACTCCAGCAGAATAGCTGCTTCATTAAATTCATGTAACCATGTTTCTGTTAAAAACATTACATCAAGATTATTGTCAATAATGAAGTCATTAATTAAAAGGGATTTTCCTGACAGAGATCTAATATTTAGTAAACCCAGTTTATATGATTTGGTGGTTGATGATGTCTCTGTGGCAGGTTGCATCTGACAGTTTATGACTTTTAAGTATGACTGATTATTCCTGTCTGTTTTCCTTTTGCTTTTCTTATTTCTGCCACGTATCATAACAGATATTCCATGTTCTCCGCCAGGAGGCCCAGGCTTATGCTGGAAGCGGTCTTGACTGATAAACGTACAGGCAGGGCCTGCTGTATATCACAAGGACGTTATCCGAAGGTCTTCAGGACAGGCATGTTCTGTGATATGTAGAGGAGGAGGAGGATCTGGACCTCTGCGTCCTTAGGAAGATGCTGATTTAGTCACAGAACTGCGGTATTCAGAATTAATATGTGGAGAGGATGTCAACTGTAGACCAATCTTAAGGACCTTGTTCATGTTATGAGAGAAATCCAGGAAAGGAACCTCTGGGCTTTGTGGAGAGGAAGGCGAGGCGGGTGTAGTCTGGATCGGTGTTTGTGACGATGGAAGTTCTTGGTCCTCTCTTTGTCCTGCTGAGATCTGGGATGAATCCTTCTGTAGCTCTGACGTAGCCTCTTTCTGTGTCATCTTTCTGGCCAACTTTATCTTGGCTTGTTCGGGTTGCACTGGGCTTATCTTTTGTTTAGGCACTGGATGTACTTTGTTTTGGAACAAAGCTGATGCTGTATGGTTTACAGAATAGAAGATGTTTGAAATCAGTCGTTTTGCATCTGACTTATTTAGAGAGAAACCATCTCTGTTGAACAGATGTCTCCTCTCCCAAAAGATGTTAAAGTTGTCTATGAAGGTTACAGTTGTTTGTTTGCATTTTTTTCCAGCCATTTGTTTAGCATCAGAATTCTGGAAAAAAATCTCGTCTCCACAAGTAACGGGCGGAAGAGGGCCGCTGAGAAGCACCTTGACATTTTTGCCATGAACTAAGTTCAACAGACGAATGTAATTCTTTTTCAATACTTCTGATTTTCTTATCCGGGAGACGTCGCCCAGGGCTTCAGCTTGTATTATGAGTTTTTCCAAGGTCGGGCGTTCTTTCAAGATCCTTGGAAGGATGTCTAATAAATCAGACACCAGGCCATAGTTCGAATCGTTATAAATTAACACCTCTGTGTTTTTCTTGTTACAGAAATGTTTAATCCCACATACAGACCCACTGCATAAAATCAGGGTCCTTGGCCCCGTGGCATGTCTTTTCTCTGATGTATTAGAGCGAAAGTCGTTGACGTACCTCTGAGTGTTGTCATGATTCTCCTGGGTCACATTTTGGAGTGGAGCGAATCTGTTTCGTAAAGGAATTCCAGCATTTCCAGCAGGTTTACTCCTATCATTTGTTGTGGGAACAGTCCGCTGTTGTTTCACTTGTCCTGGGACATCTCTCTGTAGTATCGGCCAGTTTTCTTTGTCTAGGCGTGGGGTTGCACCCAGAGTGATCCAGGGATTCTCATTTTCCTCAGGGATCTGTTTGTTCAGAGAGTTGCTGGGCTGGTGGTCCCCGTTTGGAGTCGCAGGCAGGGTTGTTTCATTTCCATACGCGCCGTTTACATCATAATTCAGTTCGAGTCGGCATATCTTCTGTTCTATAACAGCGATCTTCTGTAGAAGCGTGTCAAGGTCCACTGTGGTGAAGGTAGGCATCTTTGCAAAATCAAAATCAAAAATAAATAAAAAGAAAATAAATAAAAATAACTAAATCCAACTTTCCGTGGTTTTGGAAAAGAGATAAAAAGGAGATAAAAAGTAAAAGGCAGGAAAATGCAAGCAAGCAGGGAGCAGAGAAAAATGTGTCCGAGCAGCATAAGCAAATAAGGCTTATTTGTTAAGCTCTAAGCTGTTTAAGATGTTTCTAAGGAAGTAAAATGTTGAACGTTTCCTGTCAATAAAAGTATACAGTTGACAATTCACAATACATTATCTTCTGTTAATTTTAATACATATACATTTTTGTTAAGACTATTAAAATTGAATATATGACATGATAAATAGAAGGCTTCAGATAGACCCAGTGACCAATATCGGTATCAACCAATACTGCTTTCAGCAATCGGTGATCGGCCCCAAAAATCCTGATCGGAGCACCCTTAGCGTCGTGGTTGAGTCAAGTATCACAATGGACAAATATTTAACTCCATTCACCTCATCATGTGAGGTAAAAGCCAAATCAGCTAAAATTAGGAAGTATGACAACAGTTACATCGAGTTTGGCTTGATGGACAATGAGGATGGGAGACCAAAATGTGTTTGTCTTCAAGTGCTAGAAAACAAGCTTTGTATCTGGTGGTGTAGCGCAATGCAAACAGTAAGAAGCTACACTAAATAGGAATGGACCTTGTGCTTCCTGCTGTGGTGGACATGTGTGAGGTTCTACTTGGTACAGATGCAGCTAACAAGTTGAAAATTGTCCCCCGTTCAGACGACACTGTGAGAAAAAGAATTAAAGAACTGTCAGCTGACATTCAGGAACAGTGATTGGATAGACTGTGTTCATGTGATCAGTTTTCTATACAGCTGGATGAATCCACAGACATGTCCACTGCTGCTCAACTGATAGCTGTAAAAAAGGCTGTTTTAGAATACTATCAACATGAAGAATCTAAAGGGGTCCCTGGCCACAAAAACTTTGAGAACCCCTGCATTAGTGGACCCAGATTTTGGTTCTGATCTGTGGTTACTAGCTGAAGCAACTGAAGCTGTGTGAAAAACATTTACTACTGTTTTTTTATTCAATTAAATGAGATTTTGGCACATAGCAAAAATAACAAAATAACCCCACAACATGATGCCACCAACCCATATTTCACAGTTGGGTTGGTGTTCTCAGACTTGAATGCTTCCCCCTTCTGCCTCCAAATGTAATAATGGATGTAATAATCCTAAAGGCCAAGCAGTTACATTTTAGTTTCATCAGAGGAAAATCAAAGGAAGCAATAAAACCTCCAGCTGTGATGTGATGATATACAATGTATACATATGTTAACCGTGAAAATTAAATTGTCTCTTTGTTGTACAAATGTTTTATTTTGCACATGAGTATACACCATATTCTGTTAAAAACAAAACCTATTCATATAATTAAAACAAAATAAAAGCATCATCTGTATGTCAGCTCTGTTTAAAAGACTGGTTAGTGTTAGACCACTGCAACAACTTACCATCTAAAAACAAGTTAAAAATGCTAGGGATTAGTCTGAATCTCCTCAAATTAAGTGAAATATTCTACCAGTTCAGTAAGACAATTGCAGTAGGAAGGATTCTTGAAAAAAAGGAAAAATATCCAGGCTTTAGATAAGTGATGGACCCAGATCTTCTGTTCTGAACACAGCTATCACTGCAGTTAACTTTGTGAAATCCAGAGCTTTGAAATCACGGCTGTTTGGTCAACTTTGCCCAAATCTGGATGCTGAACATGACACACTGCTTTATCTCTGAGGTGTGATGGTTGTCTGTGGGAAAGTGTTGCAGAGAGTTGTTGAGCTACGCGGAGAAATCGCTGAATTTATGAGAGGAAAAAAATGGACATTGTTCATTTCTTTCCTGATCCAGACTGCATTGCCAAGTTAGCCTATCTAACAGACATATTCAACCTATTGAACAGCCTCCACCTCTCCATCCAAGGAGGCTACACATCTATCCTTAAAGTTAGTGACAAAATCACCGCCTTTATAAAGAAGAAGAATAAAAGATGGAATAACAGACATGTTCCCCCAACTGACTGACTTTTTAATCAATGAGAAGCTGTCTGTTGCTATTGTGAGGGATGTTGTGACTTCACACCTAACATCACTGTGTGAGAACTTCAGCTCATATTTCTCTGATGTGAACACTGATGCCTGGGACTGGGTGCTGATCTATTTTCACCTGCTGCAACAAGAAATGGCTTAAGAGGTAAAACAGAAGAACAGCTCTTGGAGTTATCTTGTTACAGAACATTGAAGGCCAGATTCCAACAGGAAAATCATGCAGACTTTTGGGCCTCCCTCTCACATGAGTATCCTGAACTGGCTGCTGAGGACATGAAAATATTGCTGCCGCTTTGTTAGAATTATTTTTATTATTCTCTACGTGTTTATTTTTATTTACCATGTTTATGGCATTTATCACATATTTACTCATTACTATTAAAAGGTTTTAAGGTTTGAGTTTATTCAGACAGTGTTTTTCAGATGACTAATATCTCTCTTATGTATTATTGTTTATTATTATTATCATTTATTTACTGGAACATATACCATGCTTCATCTTAGCTCATACTATGTTTTTCAACTGTCTCTCTTATCATTGCAGAAGGCCTGCAGAGATATGACTCTTTTTCTAAGACCTGAGCTGAACTGTGTGAATGGCGTTGTTTTATCTTGAATGTCACATCATAAATGGTTTCTAATTAGGGACCTCCCTGAACACAATAAAGAGAGAGGAAGCACAGGGTGTGTTTTCAGAGCAGTAAGGAGTTGTAACTGAGCACATCTCTGCTGTTCTCCTCTCAAATAAAACCAAACTAACGCTTGTTGTCTTTCTTCCCTTGTGTTTAATGAATGTTTTAGGTATTTGAACCTGACACGTTTCAACCACTTACCTCTGTGGATCAACATTTTCAACTCTGACTGTAATGAAGAACAAATGCAGAGCTGGTTTACAAGTGGAAGATGATCTTAGAGTTTGTTTGTCATCCATGCCTCCAAGAATAAATTGTGTGGGGAGAGACAGGCTCATCCTTCTCACTAATTGTCAAGAGGTTATTGATGTCATTGATGAATGGCTGGACTGTGTAACAAAGCCTGAAGCAGATATTGATAACTGGGAGTTGGTTCTACAGGAGAGGAGCCTGATAGCTAAAGGATCTGCCTCCCATTCTACTTTTAGAGACTCTAGGAACCACCAGCAGACCTGCAGTCTGAGAGCGAAGTGCTCTGTTAGGAACATACGGGGTAATCAGAGCTCTGATATATGATGGAGCTTGATTATTATAGAATCAGCTGCACCTGTTAGAAAATCTAAACTCTCCTGAGTTCCCTAATGTGTTTTTCATCTGCTTTGACTCTAGATTGAGAGAAGTAGCTATTTTAATCCACAAAAACGTTAGTTTTACAATATTAGACAAAATTATAGATCCTAAAGGTAGATTCATTATAATAACATCTGTTCACAAACAAAAGTTATGTATTGTCAGTTCATATGGTCCAAATGTTGATGATCCCTCATTCTATTACAAACTTTTATGCACTTTCAAAGCAGTTGGATTGTTCTCCTTTTATTGGGGGTGACCTCAACTTTGGTCTAAATGAGGAAAAAGGTTGATTACAACAGGGACTCAGCTTGGTTGGCTATCAATAAATGTAGTCAAACAATACATGAGTGATTTTGGTCTTTGTGATATATGGCGATCTACTCATCCTAACAGTAAGGAATATACTTTCTTTTTAAATGTCCATCATTCCTACTCTCGTTAGGACTACTTCTTAATCAAAAACTCGCTGCTGTCTGACATTTCAGATGCTGTAATACATCTTATTGCTGTCAGTGATCACGCTCCAGTTTCTTTGACCCTAATAAATAAAAAAGTAACCCCACAAAACAAAAGCTGGAGATTTAATACATCATTGCTTAAGGAGGAAGAATTTATCAAATATTTTAAAGCAGAGTGGGCTTCATATTTGGAATACAATGATCGACCAGGGACCTCAGCATCTAACCTCTGGAAGGCAGGGAAATCATTGATGAAGTGAAAATAATTCCATTCTAATCTGATAAAAAGAAGATAAAAAAGGATTCAAGAATTAGAAGAACATTTAGGTTACTTGAAACCTCCCAGGAAGAGGGTAAGCTGGGTAAAATCTGTAAAGTAAAATTAGAATGAAACCAATATATTAAAGCAAAAGGTAATGAATAAACCAAGTTGAATAACAGCTTTATTTTGTTGTTTTACAGATTTGACAGTCTGATAAAACCAGTGAATGCAGTTATTTCCTGTTTAACTTTGAAGCAGAGCTGGTGGAAGTATCAGTGCTCCCTCTAGTGGACGGGGTAGTTGTTGCAGACAGTAACTGAGGTGGGACCATAGACATAATATAAGAGTAGACGCGTCGTTGGGCGGGTTCTGCCTATGCTGCGATGCGTCAGAGCGTCCGCCATCTTAAATGTGGCAAATCTGCAGTTACTCAGTCACTTAAACAGTATCAGAGGGACTTTAATCTCTGAATATACTTTGTATTCGTAGTATTTCTTTTTTGTAATATTACAAGTTTATTTTCGTATCCCTTTAGCTTCATTCTCCTGAATTTATTCTCCTAAAGAATAAAAATAATTAAAATAATCTAACCTGGCCCTATTACTCCAGGAGTGAAATAATTCTGCAAACTGATTATTCTGGAAATGTTCCCCCTTAATTCTCATAATATGATGTTTTTATCATAACATTATCACTTTTGTGTTTGTTAGTTTATTTTTACTTTAGGACTTTTTTTTCCTCATATTATTAATTTTACCTCTTTAATACTCACCCAAAAAGTCTGTTCCTAAAGGTTCACATGTGACACGGGTTTATGAAATAATGAAGACCACAATGTTTAGATTTAACAAATTTATCCTTATATTCATAACACATAAACACAGACACATACATACATACATACATACATATATATATATATATATATATATATATATATATATATATATATATATATATATATATATATATATATATGCGTGTGTGTATTTATTGCAGCACAGGAGTGAGGCATCTTTTCTGATTCACGTTCACAATAACAGAACTCGACTTTTTTCTGCCACATACAATATGGCGGTGACGTTGACGTGCGAACCTGCGCCCTATGACGCGTCTACGTACATGATGTCTATGGGTGGGACCCTGCACAG
Organism: Fundulus heteroclitus; assembly: GCF_011125445.2. Lineage (NCBI taxonomy): Eukaryota > Metazoa > Chordata > Actinopteri > Cyprinodontiformes > Fundulidae > Fundulus > Fundulus heteroclitus. Next base: position 21,923 of record NW_023396750.1, read on the forward strand.
ACTTTAAGCACCTTCTTTATTTTCCTCCACAGGCTGCAGAGTCTCTTTAGATTAACATGTATTATTCATTCATGTTTCTCCTGATAAAATGTGTAAAATAATGTGCACTAAATGTGAGACCTCCTGCAGCTTTACACTTGTTTAGCTCAGATGACTTAAAGTCTAGCGCTGTGAAGTGACTTAGTGAAAACAAAGACTGGTCATAGAGGGAAAGTGTTTCAGCTGTGTGATCAAACAGCTCAGTCTGTAGAAAGTATTCTGTGTGGTCTGTAGGCTCATTTCTCTGAAGGCTCCTGAAGACTAACAAGCTAACAAGGAAAAGCAACGAGAAAAAGCTTGAAACAAGTGTTGACCTGTTGGATGGTCACTACAACATGAAACCAAAGTTAAGCTGAAATGCTTCTGCTAAGTTCTGGTTGCTGATAAACTGTTGGACATGATGGTTTCAAAGTGTAAAGTTCTCAGACAAGCAAATGAAGAAGAAAAGCCAACATTTGTTGATCTCCATTCAGAGTAAAAGCATCAGAGACAGACAGGTTTCTCCTGAGAGCCTGGTCTAAAGAGCAGCTGCTCCACTGTGAAGGTTCTGATGACAAAGCTGTGATTCTGGTGTCCCCTGATGTCAGCTTCAGTTTCTTCATGGATCAGATGGACAGACAGACTGTAGAGACGTGTTCTGGCCTCAGTTACCCACAAATCCAGCCCTGCTGCTAGAGCCTGCTTTGCCCCGCCCTATAACAGGAAGTGGAAGCCTTTACTTCCTGTTTGACAGTCTGACCTTTGACCTGACCTGGTCTGGATGGAGGAAGCACATGGAGCAACCCTTTGGGTAAGGGCACTTTGAGCTCCAGTGGTGACTTTAAACCTGTAACTGTGTTAATGTGACTGAATGTGGAGTTCAGATGGTGAGAGAAGAGGAGAAGGTTTAGATGTGAGGAGACCTGAAGCTGCTGCTTTGCTTCTCCAGCTTCTGGATCGGCTCAGTCAGACTGGTTCAGAAGTTGGATTCAGATCTCAGTTTGTTGCATTGAAACACTAGTAGAGGTCATTCAGATCCAAGGTTCTTCTAGCTCAGCTTTGCTGGTTGGTCTGTTTGCTGAGGAGCTTTCACAACATGTTGGTGCTAGCATGTGGAGCAGAACATGCTAACTCCTTTGACCTGCTTGGAGATGTTTGACTGTGTTCAGAGACTCTGGTTCAGTGGTGATGTTGAGTTTCTGAAGGTTTGTTGAACTTCTTTGAGCCGGTCAGCTTTAGCATGTTGGACTCAGATGTTGATGCTGAGATGTTTTGGAAGTTGTTGCTGAAGCTCAGATCAGATGCTGCTGTTGAACCAATGTGGATGGTCTGTTTTAGAGTTTCCATGGAAGAAAATGAGATTTGAATCAAGCTTTGAAAGTATTTTGATTGAGAAGATCCAGAAGCTGAAGAAGTAAAACAGCAGGTCTTCCTCAGATCCAAAGCTTCTCCTGATGTAACTCCACATTCCCAGTCAGGTTGATCCAGTTTCAGGTTTAAAGTTAATGGTGTCAATAAAAAGTCAGCTCTGCAAAGAGCATAACCCCCTTCATGAACCTCCTGAGAAGCCGGGGAGGGGACACGGCCCCCTCACCCACTCCCTACACTGAGACATACTTACCTCTCCAGGTCACAGCACAGGCAGGAGTTGAACCCAGGACCTCCACCTCTGGTATCTTCTGGTCACAGACAGTTCCACTGCACCATCAGGTCCACTCCCCTCTCAGCGTTCTTCTCTTGGTACTTTTAAAGTTTTCATTCAGAATCCAGGACTCATCAAAATACAGACTCTAAGGTTCTTCATAACAATCAGGAGCCTGATAGTAATTTGAACTCAGACCTTCTAGATTACCAGCCTACAGTCTATCACACTGAGCTACTGACTGACACTGGTTTAACTCTTTCCTATCTTGTTCAAATTTCTCTCAAATTGTTCAGTTTTGGGTTGATTTAAAACAAGGAGCTCATCTGTCTTGATCTCATGACCTCCATAGTGCTGATATCTGAGCAAACACCCTGAGCTATCCAACCAGACGTCTTTCTGCTGCATCCTAAAGCCTCTCAGTCATGATCTCTGATCTGTCGGCTCAATCTGATAAATGGAGCTGACATCTGGACGTTTAGCAGCTGATGGGAATTTGCTTTAAACTTTACCGACTAAAGTCAACATGGTTTTAATTAAAGCAATAGACAATTGCCTGAAGTTGTTAAACTAACTGAACATAATTGACACTAAAGACTCATTATTATCAGTTCTTTGGTCAGTTGAGGAACTGAATGGAGCCACGCCTCAGTGACATATATTTATGTACACTGGAGAAAAATCTAATAAAATAATGGAACACTAACTGCATAACTTTTAGTTTCATTATTATTATTACAACTACTACTACTATTATTATTGTTATTTTAGCTAGAGATAAATGCTTTTAAGACTTTTCTGGCTTCCAGGACTTTATTTTATATTTGCATTAAGTTGATATAAATATATTAAAAACTGGACCTGTTTTATATTTTAGAGCAAGGTTCTATCTATCTATCTATCTATCTATCTATCTATCTATCTATCTATCTATCTATCTATCTATCTATCTATCTATCTATCTATCTATCTATCTATCTATCTATCTATCTACTGTTATCTGAAAAGTTTCAGAACCTTTGTTTTAGTGCTAATTCAAAGTTTACCTTTTTTAAATGCATAACTATTGTAACTCGATTTAAATTAGACTTTTATTCCTCTTCAACACGTCTGTTTCCTCACCAGGTCAGTAGCTCTTCAATATGTAGCAAATATCCACCTATTTTATCTGTGTTTCATGAACTGGACCAGAATCAGAGCTCCAGGCGGTGTTGGACCTTCCCAGGCTTCAAACTCAATGTACTGGATGGAAAGATTTTAAGAGTTAAACTGATCATTTTAAAGCATGGACCATTTCCAGCATGTGAGGACAGACTGAGAGAAATGAAAAAACAAACAGTTTTTCATGTTCTGAGGAGAAACTGTCTTCTGAAGGGAAGCCAGAGCAGAAGCTGTGGAGCAGAACCCAGCTGCTCAGAGTTCTGGTTGGACCTGCTGGGCTGTTTTCCAGGAGGAGACCAAGCTTTGGGATGTCGACGCCTCTTTTTGAGATGTCGACGCCCCATTTTGGGATGTCGACACCTCTTTTTGCAGAAACACCCCAAAATTTAAGTCACATACGAGAAACGTGGATATTTTAGTAGATGAGCGAGTAGCTCAGGCAGTAAGAAGACATGCTGCTTCGCTTACTGTTACCTAAAGGTTGCAGGTTCAACTCCAGAGGGCATCTTGCTGCTTTTTGCTTCCAATAGAGGGAAATTGGAGGTAAAAGTGGTCTAGTCGAGGAGTTGTACCTGCAACCTGTGACTCTGTTGCTCACTTCTTACTCCTCTGAGCCACCGCTCATCACACCAGAAAGGGTTCTCAGGCGCCATTTGTCCCATAAAAATGACAGAGTTTGGTAAAAAAAAAAAAAAAAACTCCAGGAATGAGCCAGAAGCTGAAGCTCCAGCTGATGCAGAGGGCTGATCAGGAGGTGGATTGTTGGTCTGAAGGCTCTTGGTTCTGCTCCACAGATCATCACCTGCAGTCTCCTCACACGGCTCTGCTTCATGAAGCCACTGAAGCTCTTCAAACCACCAGGAGCCCGGTTCCTACAGAAAAAGCCTTTATTTTCCTCAGTATATTACTTCATGCTTACATAAATAGAAATAGGTTTTCTTTTTGGACTAGTCCAGAACCTCAGAGTTAAACATATAAAGGCCGGCACGGCATGCAGAGTCACATTTCATCATAGAAAATAAAACAGGTAAAAACTGAGTTTTCTTAGTCTTCAGTCTTCAGAGTGAAGGAGGTTAGTTGACCCTATGCTCCACTGATCTGGAACAAACTTCCAGAAAACTGTAAAGATGCGGAAAGCCTGAGTTCCTTTAAAGCAAGATTAAAAACACATTTGTTTAGAATTGCCTTCAACTGTTCTGGTTAACTGAATCACCACTTTTTTGCTCTATTTTCTATCTACATTTTATTCCTACTTGCTTTTATTCTGTTTTATTTTGCTATATTTTAATCATGTAAAGCACTTTGCATTGTCTTTGTACTGAATTGTGCTATACAAATAAATTTGCCTTGCCTTGCCAATTAGAGGAACCTGAACGTGATGAACATCACATTCAAAGAGCTTTTCTCCTGTGTGAACTCTCATGTGTACTTTTAAATATGAGCCTAGGGAAAATCTTTTTCCACATGCTTCACAACCAAAGGGTTTATCTTCTGTGTGGATTTTCATGTGTCTTTTTAAACTTGTGTTGAGGAAAAATTGTTTTCCACACACATCACAAGCAAAGAGTTTCTCTACTTTATGAATTTTCATATGACTACATAAGGCTGACTTATTAGAAAAACTTTTACTACAAACATTACAACCTAAAGGTTTTGACCCGAGGGAAAACCTTTTTCCATAAGTATTACAATCAATGGATTTATCCTTGGTGTGGATTGTTATGTTTGACTTTAGATTTGTTTTCCAATTAAAATTTTTAGCACCAACAAGAACATTTTTTATTGAATCCACATTTGAGTGACCCTCTTTAATTTTATTTTTTATATAGTCAGCTGAAGGGCCAGTTGGAAAATGTCTGACATCTGCTGTTGATGCAGGTAAGAAAATATAGGTTTCACTTCCTTCTCTTCACTCTTTATATGAATTACAGTTAATGGAACGGAGGTATCTTAGGTCTCCTTTAAATTCAGTTGCTCTCCTTCCTGACTGACCCATTTTCTTTCACTTTCCTCCTTTATATGAAGATTCTCCAACTCCTGCTGGTCCATAAAAGGAGTCTGTTCTTCAGGAGCCTCTTCTTTAACATCTGCAGCCAACACTGAAACACATTACATGCATTATGAATAACTAGACTTTTACAATAAAACAAATGGGTATAAGGGGTAAAATATATAGATGGATAAAAACATTTACTGAAAGGAATATTAGAGTAAAAATGGGTGGGGAAATAAGTTAAAAATATCAAGTTGAAAATGGTATTCCCCAAGGTAGTATGTATTATGATTTTATATATATATATATATATATATATATATATATATATATATATATATATATATATATAATGATTAATGATATTTTTAGTAGTATAGATAAATTTGTTGGTGTCTCATTGTTTGCAGATGATGGTATTATTTGGAAGAGGGGGAAAATATATATAGTTTGTAAATAGGAAAATACAAGAGGCTTTACTTAAAGTAGAAGCTTGGGCTTTAGAATGAGGTTTTAGGTTCTCAACATCTAAGTCTAAATTTGTTGTTTTTACAAATAGAAAATTAAATATTAATGTAAATCTTAAGTTATATGGGGATGTTGTAGAAATGATAGATCAAAATAAATATTTGGGTATATGTTTTTTTTTTAAACTTACATGGAAGATACATATAGGTAAAATACTTGAAAAAGTAAAATAATTTTAAATAATAATTAGATGTTTAAAAGAAAAAAAATTGTGGGGCAGATAGGAAAGCATTAAGGACTGTATGTTGGACTAATTAGATAAATTTTTTATTATGGTTATATATTAAACAATTCAGCTTCAAGTAGTTTATTAAAGAAAATAGAGTACAATATCAGGCATTAAGACTTTGTTGTGGAGCGATGAAAACTACCTGAGTTTCAGCTCTACAAGTGGAGATGGGTGAGATGCCACTGGAGCTCAGGAGAGAACAACTAGCCATAAATTACTGGGTAAATAATAAAGGGGAAGTCCGGTCAACAAGGAAAAATCAGGGTATCATTAGCTATAACTAAAACTAATATGTTTGTGATTATTTAATGAACTTATCTTTAATCAATAAGAAAATAAAAACATAAATTGTCGTCTGAATCACTGTGTATGGGGGCTGACATTACTGCCCATATTTGGGCAGTAAGGGGTGTTCGACATCACATCCTGTGACGTGGAAAAGCGGAAGCGGCGACAGCATTTCTCTCCGTTTTCCATGCAAAGTCAATAGGAGCCGTTCTTTACAGCTGCGATCATCAATAATTTTTTCGGATTTTGAGAGGACTTCACCGCTGACATTCCCAAGAGCTTTTGCTGAAGCAACAATGCCCATGTACATGGCCATTGGATGTTCCAACACAACTGGTAAAAGTGGAAAAAACATTGCTTATTTCAACTTCCCGATTCATGAGCCACCGGGCTCGTTGCTGGATTGCCAACTTGAAGAGAGCGGATTTGCCATCTAACTTCTGGCCAGAGAGAAAACACGTCATATGCAGCGACCATTTCAAGAAGAATGTTTTGAACATGACATGAGGCAGAGGATTTTCCGTAAGTTATTTTTAAATTTTTAATTTTTAATTTAGAAGTTACGGGGATGGTTACTGACCAGAGGGGCGGAGGGATACCACATGTGATGTGGTATCCCTCCGCCCCAGCATGTGCTGGAACTTTATATTTTAATATTTATACAATAATGACCACCTGCCCTACTTACTAGGGGGCAAATATATAACTTAAGTCACTTAAGCGCGATCTCTCCTCCGCTGTGTGTGTGTGTGTGTGTGTGTGTATGTGTTCGCGCGCTCCGCTGCAGCGCCGGCAAAGCCGCGCTGCGGCGGAGCGCGCACACACACACACATATATATATATACACATATACATATATATATATACATATATTATATAATATATTATATATTATATATATATATAATACACATATATATATATACATATATATATATATATATATATATATATTATTATACACATATATATATATACATATATATACATATATATATATATATATATATATATATATATATGAATATATATATATATATATATATATATACATACATACATACATACATAATATATACATATATACATATAAAATATACATATACATACATATACATATATATATATATATATATACACATATATATATATATATACATATACATACATATACATATACATATACATATATATATATATATACATATACATACATATACATATACATATATATATATATATATATATATATATATTGGTGAAGCTCAAAGTGGACGTTCAAGCTTCATTTCATTAAACATTTACACCAAAGATTAGCAGTTGAAGGCAGACTCTATAAAACAGCGGCATTCACCAAGGGTTACTTGGTGTGTTGTTCTGCGGTTGCCACTGATTTCCAAACAAAATCCTACAATTTTGTGTTTGTCAGCAGTTTTGTCGAGTAAAAGAGGAAGTTTAGACAATTACTGCCATTATTCAACAAGAAAAAAGCCACTTCCAAACCGGCTGATTCAACCTAAGTCAAGATCGGTCTGTCAGTATAAACAGACTGCATGGTTTGTGCGACAACAGACGACAGTGCCAATGTCGGCTCTACGGATTACCAGCCAACAGGTATTGCTGACATCAATGAGTACGTGACAGCAACCTCTGCATTTTTACTGTGCTGCAGGCCGGCCTGTACCCTGCATGGTTTTCTGTTGCTGCTCGCAGCCGCCTGAAGATCAGCAGCCTTTATATCCACCAAATATTGGATCAATGTTTATAACCGTAAAACCAAAAGCTACTGACTGGATATTTCTACCATCACGATTAGAAATCATGTTCTTCTTACTCTGGTTACTTAACTTTTACTTGTCTGGTACAACACTATACTGTTCTGCTGTTTTTAATGGTGAAAAAGCAATATTTTGGTAAAAATCCCGCCGGCACAGTTCCCCCCCTCAACCCACCAAGACACCTACTGCAAAGATTAGCCCAAGTTCTGGGGAAACCCTGTGTCCTATAAAATTATGGGGGACAGGCGATATCAAAGCATCTAGTTTTTAGTTTAAAGATGGAGACGACAAAGCGGAGCTCTTTCACTGCAGCATGAGCAGGTTCCAGTGAAAACCTGCAGAGTCTTATCAGAGCGATATATGTAGAGGAAAGTTTGGTTCTGTTCTGTGGAGGTCTTTTCAGTTTTTGTTAATTTGTGTAACAAAATACGTTTAAAATATTAACGCGACTCATGTTTGGACGACCCGGGTTCTAATCTCTCCCATCCCTTTCCTGTCAGTCTACTGTCAATAAAAGCGAGCCACTAGAAGCCGAAAAAACAAAACAAAAAAAAACCTTTAAATTGAGCTTTTTTCCATTTTAATCCGTCTTGTCTGTAAGTCTGCTGTCTAGGCCCACCTGTTTTTTGTCACTTTCACACCTGAATCTCCCCACTGTGGGACGGTACATCTATTTCTATTCTGTTACAACTTGGTCAGAATGATATGAAAAAAGGTAGTATTTATCACGCCTTAATTTAAGCTAGATGTTTACCTTATTTGATAAATGTGTCATTATCATTATATTATCGTTTGTCAACTAAAAAAAAAAATAGGTTTAACTTTGCCTGCTAGTACACTAGAAGGATCTGTTTTATATAAATAGGAAAAAAATCTATTCTAACCACAAAAAGAAAAAAAAAACAGAATGTAATGTACAAGTGAAACTTCATACCTTTTTGTGACTATTTTCGCTACAGAGGCGTCTGGACTGTATTGATGTTAAGTCAACCAGAAAGGGCTGAACTTTTAACATTCTGACCATAGAACTTTTTAGTTGCAGATTTATCCTTGTTATTCAAAGTGAATTATTTAGCATTTTTCATTTATTACTCATCCAATAAGCTTAAGTAATTATGTGAAGAATCTACAGAATGTGTACATTTTTATCAATTACACAATTAATTGTCTAAATAATCAATAGAATAATAATTTATTAAAATAATAGTTTATGAGAGCCCTACTTAGGACACGTACAGGTAACGTCCCCGGTCATTAATGACTCCTGAACCTTTTAAAGGCTAAAATATAACGGTCTCAACAGAAAAGTTTATCCTCGTCGTTTTTATTTTGGCTCTCACTCCCCTCTGTGCAGCCAAAAGCTTGCTCTTCACGCACCGGGGAAGGTTTCCGACTACGCAGGCCTTACTGCACGGACAAAAAAATAAATAAAAAGAGAACGATAAGTCCGTTTAGGCTGACAGGGTATCACTCAGAGATACAGCCTTTCCCCTTGGTAACTCTGGAGAAGTTGCAGCGATCTGTAGCTCAGGTGAAAGAATTTGTTGACAGGACAAATATTAGTACCATCTGTAGAGAAATGGCTGCCTTCAAACTTAGTTCAAAGATAGTTTTTTAATACATTCAGATGTAGCTCAGCAGTAGCTAAAATTAATAAAATAGCTGAATAGCTCTTCACCTATACCAACCTGCACAGCAGCACATGCTCAACACGTATTGTGCTCTTTACATACAAATGTTTGCAAGGTAAAATACTTGATGACGATAACCGGTCATTCAAACTTACTTAAGAGTATTGTAAAATACAATATATACAAAATATACAATAATTTCCTCGTTATCCAAAAGACAGTTAAGTTGGCTCTGTCACGATTTGTCTACGGATGAACTCAGAACCACACACACGGGACTAAAATTGAGTCTTTATTGCAAGGTTGATGATGGAGGTTTGATGAGGCCAGAGGAGCAGGTAACACAGAACCGGAGTGAAGGTGATGGCAGGAGCTGACGGCCCGGAGTAAAAAAGAGTCACGATTTTCCAGGCAGCCGGGAATGCTCAGAACTGCTCGGCTAGCAGGCCCCGTAGCCACAACAGGTTAGCAGTTTGTTGCAGACACCAGGGCACAGAGCTGAGCTTCTCCAGGGCGGCTAGTCAGGTTAGCAGAACTTAAACAAGAAAACAAATCTTACCAAGGCAATAACGGGGACTGGCATGGAGAGGTGTGGAATGATGACGGACCGGCAAGGAGTGACAGCAGAGTGAGGCTTAAGTAGGGAGGCTGGCAGGTGAAGTGAGTCTGGCTAATTAGTGGCTGGCAGGTGTGACTAACTGCAGAGGAGGTGAAGTGAAGATGACAGAAAATAACTAATGACAATGAAAACTAACAATAAATAAAGTCAAACCAAACCCACATGAGATGAAAAATAAAAATAACAGAAAGATAAAGTCGAACCAAAACTCAACCATGACAGGCTCTGAATGTAGAGTTTATCATCGGTGTTGTTGTTTCATACATCTAGCTTTAAATTTCATTGATTGTTGCTTTTCTGAGATGGTTTTTAGGATAAGAAAGGCGGGACTTCCAGCATCCTGTCGATTTTCGCTGACAGGGTCTCAGGGTCTTTAAGGATGTTAAGGAGGGTAGCATGACGGTTCTAGGGAGAAAAACACCGTCTTTGTGTTGAGGGATCTGCTGAGTGAGACAAAGGCGACGCCTCTTCTTGTGTTTCCTATCTAGCCAGGAAATGCTTTCAGGAACGTATAATGTTTATTGTGAGGGACTGATTGTCGTTAGGTTATGAAGTGATCTGATTACTCCTCGCACCTGCAGTCGGTAAATTAGTGCGCCTCGAACAAGCGGGGGTATTCTTTTAACATACTCCTCCCAACACAACTCCTGAAACTCACAGTGAGACAGTGACCAGCACAGTGTGAAGACTGATTTTGTTCTTAGCAGCATTGCTGACCTGAAAGGGCTGAACTTTTAACATTTTGATCCTAGAACTTTTCAGTTGCAGATTTATCCTTGTTATTCAAAGTGAATTATTTACTAATTAGCATTTGGAGTTTGCACGAAAACTGGTATTTGTTTTTTATTTGCAGATTTCTCCCTTCTTGTTTTCTGTTGTTCTAAATGAGCAACACATTTATGTGTATAAACTGTTTATTGCTTTCAGCCAGCCTTCAGTGTCAACAGAGAAGTTTTGATTCTAAACAGTAAAGTCTCCTATCCTGCAACCTTTAGGCATTCAGAGTCTGACGGTTATACAGCAGAAAAAAAACACACATTTCCCGAACATCAAGATTGGGTGTGCATAAAGGAATTAAATTATTAGAAATAATTTTATATAATCACAATAATAATAATAATAATAATAGTAATAATAATAATACAAATAATAATAAAAATAATATTAATAATAATAGTAATTATAGCAATAATAATGATTAAAGTGGAAAGGAGGGGGTGAGGTCAGGTGGTGGTCACGGGGGTCATGTGGATGTCATGTGGGGTAGGGGGGGGGGGGTGAATAAATAGTCCATCAACTCAATCAATTAAATTTTGACATAAGGTGTATCCATATATCTCTCAAGTTCACTTGTGGAGGTGGAATATCAAAATAAAAGCTGGGTCTTGTGCACCTATGGATGCGTCTCAATTCAGGGGCTGCATCTTGCCCCAATTCACAAATCCTTCTAAGCAAAATGGAGTCACTACCAAACAAATACATTAAAGCTATAAATCAGTTAAACTTTAATTTCAAATGGAAAAATCGAGTCCACTACCTGAAAAAAACAAACTTGGTAGAAGATTTGAAAGTCATTGACTTTGGATGTTTAAATGCGGTCTTAAAAGTAAACTCGTTAAAATAATTTTAATGAATGGAAATAACATCACAAAGGTGTGTTTAAAAAGACTGGAGGCATGGACTGGAACTTAGATGTGATTTTAATGTTGACAGACTCCCTGTTAAGTTATCCTCTTTTCACAAAAAGTGTTGTTATCCTGGAAACCTCACATTAAGTAGGAGTTAAATCTGGAAACAAATCTGTTCTACGCAACATAAAATAAGCTTTTGAAATGTCTTATTAGACGAATATGCAGAGGATCTTAGGTTATATATCTGAGCATCTAACTCATCTGGACTGGAGGTTGATTTTGAGAATGCATAACTGTGGACTTTTCATGTAAGACTTGTGGTTTATATAAACATGAGGATAAGTCACAGCACCTGGACTCAGATGTGAAACAAAACTTGGTTCAGACAGTAAGATTAACTTTACAGTTAGATCAACTATCAGACTGTTGGTTACACTTGACTCATTCAAGCATTTGAATTTATGCTTTTTGTAGTAAAGTTATCATCACTAGCTGGGAGAATTTTTGAGTTAACTTTTTTCAAAAGGCTAAAAATGTCACAGGTGACATTTTCCTCATGGCTTGATTGTTTTCTGACTTAGAGGTTAACAAGTGGAGAACTACTTATCTTAAATACCCCCCTAAGTCCTAAAGCCAAAGCGGTTCATTTAAAGATTATCACTAACATTTTTCCATCTAGGGATCTCCTAAAACAGAGATTTAATTTGGACATCAACAGATGTGCATTTTGTGACAACGACATTGAAACAATAGACCATCTGTTCTTCTGTTGTGAGTAAACTGCAACCTTTTGGAAAATCCTCCAGGACCGGATCTCAACAAAACCTTTCCTACCCGTCCCTGACAAAGAGAGGACGTGATATTTGGAACCACACTCAGAGACACAAATGCTGACCTTAAGCTTAATAATTAGGTGATTCTTACCAAATTCTTCATCCACACTTGTACATATAGGAAACTTTTTCAGCCTTTAAATATTACCTAATAGACAACCACCTGAAAGCCTTAAAAATGAAGACAAGCAAACATCATATACAGCTCATGGACTGTCATAAAGAACTGAAGACATTTGATGAGAATTAGAGCCACTGTCTCCTTTTTTATGTGTTCATTATTATTTATATATACATATAATGGTTATTATTGCATTATTATTTTCCTTTATGTCGGACGCCATTGCCTTCACTTTATTTATACCAACATGTGTGTCTCAAACTTGTAGACAATGCTATTTTTCTCTGTCATGTCATGACATGTGGTTTTGTTAAAAAAAATATATGTTTCATTAAAAAAGCCCCTCCTGAAAAAAAAGAATCCTTCTAAGACTCAAATGTGTTCTCCTTCTCCTCGATTTGAAGGATGGGTCAGTGTATCCTTCATTGGTAATTCTATCCCATGATTCATTGCTGGTTGAACAAACCTTTTTAACTGGAAACAGCAATGGTGGAGGGGAGTGAAAAGCTGTGAATAAAGTTAGATTTATTACGCCTTCTGTGACATAAAGGGAACTTTTAAAGGATAAAAAGTTGGCTATGTTAAACCAAAATATCTGCTCGGTTTGTTGACATAACACTTTACTGGGAATTGAATTTCAATGTTTGTTTAGTTCATTATTATTATCGTCCGCAGATAAATTGACTGAAGCTTTACTGGGAAAGTTATGGTTAGTGTAAGTTGGAAAATGTTTTACATAATTACACAAAGGGCATTTGTCATCAATGTATTTAGTTTAGTGATATATTTCAAGTTAAAGCTCTGGCTGATTAATGAATTAGTATATAATAAAAGCTGATGAAGCAAAATTTTAAATAAAATATAGTGGGCCACAATGATTATGGAAAGGGAAAATAAAAACCATGTGGGCCTACAGTTCTGAGCTGTGTGAGAGGAGGCGGTGCTGAAAAATAACAAAGAGAGATGGCCAGGCCAAAAGTGAACCATGACAGTACGGGCCAGGAGTCTACAGAGGAGGTTATTCCAGGCTCACCTGGAAGAGGCTGGAGCAGAACATACAGACCTTCTGCTGCATACAGAGGTCAGATGGGTAAGCAGAGGTAAATATTTGGAACGATTCTGTGAGTTGTTGCCTGAGATCAGGGACCTTCTGAAGCAGTCCAGCCGTGGTGAACATCCAAAGTTGGAGGATGCCGAGTAGCTCTTGGATTTGTCATTTCTCACAGATCTCTCCGGCCCGCTCCTTGAACTTTACCTGGAGCTTCAAGGTAAAGAAATATCATTCATATGATCAGCTCAGTAAACACGGTCAATAGGACGCTAAAATTACTTTCAAACTAGGTCCTCCAGATAACGTACCGCGTGCAAAGAAACATAATTCAGATGCAAATCAGCTTCCTCAGAATCTGCACAAGATTAACCACCAGCAAGTATCTCTTTCAAAGTAAATATCAAGAACATTTAACCTAAAATGACTCCAGTAACGTTTTTTTTGGGGTTACAGAAATACTGTTTATTGACAATTTGCATGATGGAAATGGGGATTTCTTGGACGAAAGCTCCATGTGTTAGCAGCCTGTCTAGTTGCAGCAACAGAGGCATTCTCATAAGAACCCAACAGGGGATTTAGCCATCAATCTTTCTTTTAAGAAGATCATTTCGTTTATATTTCTGCCGACTGATCTCTGCACTTTGATGCAGAAAATCTCAGCATTCACCAAAGTGGTTGCATATAATTTGCCATGTAATGGAGATAAGTTCCATAAGTTTAATTGTTTTAATTGTGTGAAGGAAGTGTAGATATTAATGTCAATTTATGTTTCCTTAAAATTCTGGTTGTTTAATTTCTTGTGTCAACGATACACTTGTTTAGTTTAAAGCACTTAGTTCTTCCTGGTTTGGTTCCTTAGCAGGGTGTGGCAGCAAAAAGGAAAACGAGCTGCAGGTGCTGCTGAAAAGCTCTTAGAACAAACCATTTGGAAGGAAGATAGAGCTTTAAGGAATTATGTTTAATTTTTAAGTTTTCTTTTGATTGAATTTAGATTTGTTTAGTTGAAATGATTTATATTTATGTAAATATTTATTAGGTTTCATTTATTGTAATAGTTTTGTGTACGTATTGTTTATTTCTTATTTTCTGATCAGTGCTCAGGGTGCACCGATATAAAAGGCAGACATTGTTGTCCATCAGGATGGTGGTGGTCCAAGTTATTAGATAAAGACACCTCAAATATAATTTATTGTCCTGCCTCTAACTTTGAGCCAATGCTGCCCAAATGCTGACATGCCATTTTTTTCATATTCTTCACAGATAAAAATAACTTTCTTATTTTGTTGTTCAGTTAACAAACAAGCACCAACAATGAAAGAACAAAGGAATCACAGATTCAGAGTCAAATGTATTGTTTGAAAGGATTAAACATACAGTATTTACACATTTCACAAAGAAAAAACACCCTGGCATAGTAACAACAAACTGCAGAATGTTGTCAGCATGTCCTGCAAGACAGCAATAAATACGATAATTTGGAGCAGTAAAGGTTCAGATTATCTTGGCAGAGTTTTAGAGGCGATTTACAGACTTTTCAACAATTGAGCCGATTACCAGATACACGTGTTTCCCATTTTCTACACGTATTGATGTGGAAAACATTGTATCAAAATTAGTCTCCCTTCTTCATCTGGACATCTCTGGTGCTGAAACCGAGATTCTTGATCGCAAAATGACATTGAAATCCAACCCAGAGCAGCACCTGGCATGAAAGGAGCATTCTGGAGAATTCAGGAGCATTCTGGAGAATTCAGGAGCATTCTGGAGCCTGCTGTCGGAGGAAAAGAATCTGTTAAGATTACAGGCCTGTCTCATCCATCAGGTTCGAAGATTTGGTAGCAGGGGAAGAAACAATTATCAGAGACCAAACACTTATAACATACATATATTTATTTCAATTTGGAATTCCAAATAGGGAGACAGCACTTACAAACTTTATCAGCGACCCCACGTAGCCTATTTTACCCCGACGTGTCTTCCACGTGGTTTTAAGCTGTTGTCTCATCGTACAACCCCAAAACATGTCTTTTAACAGCAGACATGTGCTTCCTGACACTTCAGCCATTAGTCATAAGTAATGACCCTAGCCTGTTCCTGGGAGTTGACTAAGACAACATTAAGAGCCATGAGAACGTTTTAAAAACCGTTAACTATTCTGCAAACCCCCCATATATAACTCGTGTGGTCGTCTGCACCTGGCACCTTACTGGAGCTTAAATGAAATCATTGTTTTTCAAATAGTCTGCAAACCTCCTCATCCCAAATCACTGTTTAAAGATTAAAATGTGTGTAACTTTAAAAATACTATTATCATATAAATTATTATATATTTTTCATAATATATCCCAATCTCAGAAGGTGGATCTTTAACTTGACAGCATTTTTGGATGGACCTACTTGTGTGAATCTGCCTTTTCTCACATAAAAATCATCAGGTCCAAGTACAAGTCCACAATGACTGATGACCTTATGACCTGCCTACAGCTAGGAACCAGTTCATCCTGCCCTTCCTATGAGAACCTGACATCCTCCTCCCAGGAGGAGGAGGATGTTCTATCATTAATGGCTCTAATTCTGCCCTTTGTACTCTGTATAAGCTACTGGAACTAGAATTTCCCTGAAGGAGCAATCCCAAAGAATAAATAAAGTTGAGTCTTAGTCTGAGTCTAGTGAGCACCAGGGATGAAGAGCTCTGTCATGAAGCATCATTACCTGCTCTGGTAAACAAGCTTGGTGTCCCTCTGGATCTTTTTTCAATGCGCTGCACTATTTTATCCAACCACATTCATTTATGTAACTATGATTTTGTATAGTTTTTATGGAAAACGTTGTTCCAGGTCTGTTTTGAGTTCAACACCAAACCTAATCCCAGAACAAGTTTGTTGTGTTTGCAAAAAGAACTTAAAATGGCGTCAGTCAGAAGTAGCCAGATAAACTTTTAATTTCAATAGAAGTAAATTTCAACCTCAACCATACAATCATTTCTGAAGGAAACCCAGAGCCAGTTCACTACAAAACAAATTATACAAACAGTTACCTATTCAAACGTATAGAGCTACAGTGTTTAAAAAAATATTGCCAAACCTGGTCGCTGATATGAGTTATAATGACTTGATTCAGCTTGTAGTGTTGAAATATTAAAAACACATCATGTCATCATTTGTGACATCAATAAATAACTTTATGCCAGTCCCCAAGGAAGACATTTAAGATCCAAAACTGAATACGTATAAATAAAAGCAGATAATTTGATAACTAGTTATCAAATGTTACAGTTTACAGCACAGATAAACTGCCCTCAGCACTATGTTGTCATGTTTTTGTGAGGAACCCGAACACAACCACACACAGAGTTCTGTTTTGTGAGTTTATTGAAGATGAAGAAGACCAAAGTTCAGACCAGACGGAAGCAGGAGGCTGTTAGTGGCTGAGGCTGGCAAGCGGGATGGAGACAGAGCATGGAGGCAGCAGGAGCAGCAACATAGCAGAGTGGAGACTTGGAACTAGAACTTGACCAGCAGAATTAAGCAGCATGACTGGATGAATACTTGCTGGACCGGAGTGAGAGCAGAACCAGAACCACAGCAGGCGGACGGACGGAGATGCAGGGAACCCGGGCTGGTAATAAAAAGGTAAGGCGAGCAGTGAAGAGCACAGGTAAACAGGCGAGCCGACAGGGAAGGGCAAACTGAGGGAGGTTTAAATAGTGAAGCTGACAGGTGGATTGAGTCCTGGCTTGATTAGTGGCTGGCAGGTGTAGATGATTGCTGAGGTAGAGAGGAGACTGGGGTGTATGGAGGGTGAAAAGTGCCCTGAATATGTGCATGGTGCAGCAGACAAAGCTGCACCATGACACTATGAGGGTGAGGGTACTGCTCTCTTGTGATGATGGAAAATCCGTATCTACAAGCATTTCTGCTCTGAATTAAAATGCAGCTTAAGCGAAAATTCAGACTGAAGAAACTCTATTGCCTACCTCCATCAATCAGAGACTCATCCGCCTCCGACGCAAGCCAATCAGCTTTGAACTGCTCCTCCTCAAAGCCAATCAGCATCCTGGGTTCATCTTAAAAAGAACTCCACATCCTCGTCTCTGCCTTCTGCTCAGCGAGCAAGCGGTGGCTGCGCGTGTCCGGTTTGGACTCTGATGACCGGATTCAACCCACCTCCATCCCCTTCTCCACCATCGTAGCAAGCTTCGCCTGGCTTCCTATGGTCCTCCTTCAACCTCGTCCCTATCAGAGTGTAATTCCTCCTTGGACTCTTATGGAATTCCCAGTCACTCCTTAAATCGGTCCGGCAGAAGACCGCCATGCTGAGCCTGGTTCTGCCAGAGGTTTCTTCCCAAAGGGGAGTTTTTCTCTCCACAGTCGCTTCATGCTTGCTCATCATGGACAGTTCATGCAAACCTGTGTTTATCAAGTTGGACATCAAGCTCAAACAGATCATCATATGGACTGAACAAACTTTGCTCCACCACCAGTTTCAGACCCGGGGGGAAATGTACCTGTTCTCATACGCCTGCTTATGCATATTCAAGTATAATTCAGCGTGAATTTTTCCTGCCGAGGTCTGAGCGCCAAACTCTTAAAATATTGTATCAATAAAATTCTTCTAATTGCCTTTTCTTTCTGTGTGAGTTTTTCAGAATGAAATTTAAAAAGAAGCATCAGACTCTGGTCCCTGAAAAGGTTCTGGTCACATCTTCGGCTGTTCTGGGGATATTTCTAATTAAAAGTTGTCATAAAACAAATGCATGAATGAAGAAATCAATGGAAAAACTAACACACAGCACATTAGCAGAACCTGGACTATTATTACGTATACAGTAAAATGACGGAGAATATAAGGATTAAGCTATAACTGCATATTAGATCTACAGCTGTGCAGTTCAATAGTAATGTTACTGTAATCATCTGCTCGATATAATAATATATAAAAAGTATCACATGATAAACCAAACCCTGAGGTTATTATTACAACTCCATTGTCTAACAATATGAAGTGTTCAATATAAAGTTTCAGATATATGGAATAATTAACAGTTTTTGAAGGTTTATTGAACATCCATTTCTATTCTTATAGTTTGGGCGCTGAAATTTACAGCAGAGAGCTCCTTCACCTTGGTTTTACTTGAAGCCAAAGAGAGAATGGAGTCTGTCTGTCTATTATGCAGCTCTAAACAGAGCAGAGAGCTCTGCTTTGTGAATCCTCTGACAGATGCTCTTTATCTGCTGCACAGGAACACTGAGGAGTTAGTCCCAAGTCTAAACGCAGGATACAGAGGTTCAGTGAAGGTGGTGTTGAAGGTGTAGAGGTGGATTAGAGAGTCAGTCTGTAGAAGGACAGGATGCCAGCAGGTTGATCGACATACACCGCTACTCTGTTAGAAGAGGAGGAGGAGGAGGGGGAAGGGGGGGGGGAGAGGAGTATATGGGTGTTACTCTCTTATTGTGCCAAGCAAAGTATCCGTCTTTATCTGAGCAGCTCAGACTCCAGGACTGGTTGTTAAATCCTAGAATGCACTCTTCACCACATCTTTTCCTTTTGATTCCTTGGTAACTCATCGATATTTGAACGTTTCCACGCCACTCCACCTCCCAGTAACTGCGACCAGTGAGACGATTTCTACACAGCAGCTGACAGTGATCAAATCTTTCTGGATGGTCAGGGTAGGGTTGATCCTCCTCCACACGTTCCACCTTCCTGTTGCCTTCAGACAGTTTTAGGTTAATGTTCACCGTGTTTGAGTCGATTTTGAGCTGACAGGAATCTGAGGGAACGAACAAACACAGTTAATGACCATTTATTGATGACTCCTGAATGAGTGAAGGGACAGTCTGGAGATGGTTGAATGTGAGCTGCACACTTACACTTCCTCAGACCTGGTTTACACCATTGGACGCCAGCAGGCTCCACCCTGAAAGAAGGAGGGGGTCAGACCATCAGTCTGTGATGTAACTTGATTTAACCTCCTAACAGTTGGCCTTGGCTAAAACCTGTTGGCTCCTACTGGCTCACCGATGAACCATTGAGAGTTAATGGGAAAAGCTATATCTGTTCCACTTTTATAGAGCAAAAATTTCAATTCAATTTTATTTATATAGCGCCAATTCATGAAACATGTCATCTCGAGGCACTTTACAAAGTCAAATCAATCATATTATACAGATTGGTCAAAGATTTCCTATATAAGGAAACCAGTTGATTGCATCAAAGTCCCAACAAGCAGCATTCACTCCTGGAGAAGCGTAGAGCTACATGGAGAGTCATCTGCATTGTCCATGGCTTTGCAGCAATCCCACATACTGAGCAAGCAAATACACTGCTAAAAGTGAAAGGATTATTTTTTAATTAGAGTATAATATCAAATCAGTCATACTCCTGGAGTATTGGGAAGGTCAGGTAAGAAGTAGAGAGCGCTGTTAATTGGCGTCTGCTGTTCTGGTGTCATGAAATACCAACAGGTCCCCTAAATGAGACAAAATAAGATGAGCCCAAAAACAAGAAGGGCTCTGCTGGTATAAGTCACAGACATTTCTTTACTGCTTTTAAATTGTTTTGCATTTGACCAGCTTCAGAGTTACTACAGGTACCATAAGGCGATACCTAAACCCTACAGACGTTGGGTCCAATCAGTCCAACAGTCCAACATGTGCCATCCTGGTTGAGTCTCATACTAACTTTTGACTTGTGGCCCTGAGGGACGCTGATGAAGGTCGAAACGTGTTGCTCAGAAATTATAGCTGTTTCCCAGTAGTTTAAGTCTGGCCAGTGAGTCTTCTCTTCACCAACTGAATCGACAAAAGATTCCAGCATAGCCATGAAATAAATCTGGTGCTTTTCATACCTGAGAGTTTCCAGGCTACAGCGTGGATCCTCTAGTCTTTCATTCAGTAGCTTTATTGATTTCTCTCCTGGATTGTTGTAGCTGACGTCCAGCTCTCTCAGAAAGGAGGTTTTGGAGCTCAGAGCTGATGCCAGAGAAATACAGCCTTTGTCTGCGATCATACATCCTGACAGCCTGCAGGTATACAGAACAACAGTCATAACAGAGAACAGTATGCATAATAGTCATCCAAAACAGGTTACATTTGACACAAACTTTTAAAACCAGAACTATGATGCCTTCTTCTCTTCTAAAGGGTTTAGGTCTACGGTCTAAGATGTCCATGAAAGAAGGCTGACTTTCTGTCTGGTTGATCACTCTTTTGTTCATGTTACCACATGTTTATGGATAATTGTCTTCAAAATGTTTCCATGACTATTACATTTTTTATTGAACTCCCCACAATTTTACCTGTAACTGTCAACAGGCTCCTTTTCCTACCTCCTACCTTACAGACTGCACTAGTTTGGCTGAAGAGTCCTGACCAATTAGACCCTTTCGAATGCAGCATATATGTATATATATATATATATATATATATATATATATATATATATATATATATATATATATATATATATATATATATATATATATATTCAAAGGCCAGCAAACCATCCAAGACAGCGTATTTGCCTCCAAAGCCTCAGATGAAAAAGTTAAGACTTCAATTGCCTCAGTTTTGTCTAGAAGTTCAGCTGATTCAAAATGCTGCAGCAAGAGTTCTGATGAAAATCAACAAGCGGGATCATATTTCTCCAATTTTAGCTTCCCTTCATTGGCTTCCTGTTTAATCAAGAATAGAATTTAAAATTCTTCTTCTAACGTATAAAGCCCTTAATAATAAAACTCCATCATATATCAGAGCTCTGATTACCCCGTATGTTCCTAAAGCCGGGCGTACACTGTACGAGTTTTTCCCCTTTTCGGACCGATTCTTCAGTCGTGCGAGCATTTTTTGAATCGGGCCGAATTTCAGCTTGATCGTAGAGGGGGGGAGGAGGGGGGACTGGCTTCTCACGACTACCTCCCGATCAGGAATCGGACGATCGGTGAAAATCAAACATGTTTGAAATTCAGTCGGCTGTCGTGAGGTTTTCGTGAGCGCATCCTGCTGTTCAAGCAGAGCTACGAGGGGGCGCCCTCCCCTCCTCTCCGTCCCCGCCAGCGGAGGGAGGGAAGCGGGCGTCCCTGAAGCAACCTCCGGCCGGTGTTGGGGAGGGCGAGCCGTCCGGTCCGCGCAACGCGCTGGCCGCCTGCTTCGCCACTCCTCCGCTTGCTGGGGGGGGGGGGGGGGGGGGTGTGGGCCAGGCGACGTGCCGCGCGGCCGCCGATGCGTCTCATCTTTCCTCTCTCTCCCCTCCGTTCCCCCGACGCCCGGTGCCTCCTGCGGGCCTCGCCAGAGCTGGGCTCAAACCCCTGCTCTGGGTCCCTGTCACCCACCGTCGCTCGCCTGCCTCTGCCACCACAGCGAGCGGTCCCAGAGAGGACACGACGTACAGTGTGAGCAGTCCGGTCTCGTCCGAGCGTCGCGCCACACAGATCGTGAGCGGTGAACTTTTTAAACCCCGCGGTTCCTTCGCACAGTTTGAGATGTATATAAGTACCACGACTGAAAAACTCGTACAGTGTACGCCCGGCTTAACAGAGCACTTCGCTCTCAGACTGCAGGTCTGCTGGTGGTTCCTAGAGTCTCTAAAAGTAGAATGGGAGCCAGATCCTTTAGCTATCAGGCTCCTCTCCTGTGGAACCAACTCCCAGTTTTGGTCCGTGAGGCAGACACCCCGTCTACTTTTAAGACTAATCTTCAAACTTTCCTTTGTGACAAAGCTTCTAGTCAGAGTGGCTCATGTTACTCTGAGCTACCTCTATAGTTATGCTGCTATAGGCTGCTGGAGGACATCAGGGCCTATTTTTCTCACTCTATAGAGTTCTACTGTTCTTCAATTATGCATTACGTGTTGTCATTTCTGCTTTAACTTTCTGTTCTCTCTCTCTTTTTTTTCATAGTAGGTATACCTGGTCTGACGTTCTGTTGACTGTGACATCATCCAGGAAAGACGGCTCACCTGCTATTACCATCTAATGTAGAACAGATTACTAGATCAATGTGTGCTTCTGTGCTTTTTAGTCTGTCTTGTTGTGTCTCTGCTCTGTGTTCTGTAACCCCAGTCGGTCGAGGCAGATGACCGTTCATACTGAGCCCGGTTCTGCTGGAGGTTTTCCTTCCCGTTAATGGATGGTTTTTCTTTCCGCTGTCGCTTCAAGCTTGCTCAGTATGAGGGATTGCTGCAAAGCCATGGACAATGCAGACGACTCTCCCTGTAGCTCTACGCTTCTCCAGGAGTGAATGCTGCTTGTCGGGACTTTGATGCAATCAACTGGTTCCCTTATATAGGACATTTTTGACCAATCTGTGTAATCTAATTGAATTTTACTTTGTAAAGTGCCTTAAGATGACATGCTTCATGAATTGGGGCTATATAAATAAAATTTAATTGAATTGTTTGCGTTGACACTTTCACCAGCTACCCCCACCAAAACAGAATCTGCACGAGAGATCCCACGTTACGGTGTTCCATTTTGCATTTGTTCTGATGAAGGAACACATTTCACGTCAGACTCCTTAAGACAAGTGGAGGACTACTTTGGGATCAAACAGAAGTTTGGGTCAGTGTATCATCCAGCCTCTCAAGGGCTTGTCGAGAGGACCAATCGCACAATCAAAGAGCATTTGGCTAAGGTTTGTGTTGATACTGGGAGGACATGGCTGGTTGCGCTGCCCTTGGTGATGTTCTCAATTAGATCATCACCCACTGATCGCAAGGGATTGTCTCCCCATGAACTTTTGATAGGAAGGACGATGCCCTATCCTTTCACTTCCTCTCCAGCAGGCTGTTAGCCCAGTCTGGATTCACAGAGACAGGAACAAACCAATTATGTCCAACAGTTGCAGTCTGCTGTGAAGTTTTTGTCTCACAACACACAAGAAGCTGACTGGCCCACTTCCTCAGGGGGAGTTATCCGTAATCATGTCAGAAAGCGGTCTGTTGGGCTTTTCAAAGATTCACCTGCGTGGATTTATGCAACAGGGATACCTCGTGGAGAGCCTGATGAATACAAGTTGGTTGATCAGATTGCGGCCGGGTTCAAATCTATATTTATATGTATCACCCCGAACAAAAATGTTGATTGTATTAACTACATACATTATAATGTACAGCGGCTTTCCAACCTCACTCGTGATGGATTTGAAGCAGTACATAGCCAACTTTCTCTCACCTCCTTAGTTGCCTATCAAAACAGACTGGCATTGGATATGGTCCATGTTCTCCGTGTCCATGTGCTCCGTCCGTCCGTCCGTCCGTCCGTCTTCTTCCGCTTATCCTGAGTCGGGTCGCGGGGGTAGCAGCTTCAGTAGGGAGGCCCAGACGTCCCTCTCCCCGGCCACTTGGGCCAGCTCCTCAGGAGGAATCCCGAAGGGGTTCCCAGGCCAGCCGAGAGACATAGTTCCTCCAGCGTGTCCTGGGTCTTCCCCTGGGCCTCCTCCCGGTGGGACGTGCCCGGAACACCTTACCAGGGAGGCGTCCAGGAGGCATCCTAACCAGATGCCCGAGCCACCTCAACTGGCTCCTCTCGACGTGGAGGAGCAGCGGCTCTACTCTGAGTCCTCCCCGGATGACTGAGCTCCTCACCCTATCTCTAAGGGAGAGCCCAGACACACTACGGAGAAAACTCATTTCAGCCGCTTGTATCCGGGATCTCGTTCTTTCGGTCACGACCCAAAGCTCGTGACCATGGATGAGGGTAGGAACGTAGATCGACCGGTAAATCGAGAGCTTGGCCTTTTGGCTCAGCTCTCTCTTCACCACAACGGATCGGTACAGCGCCCGCTTCACAGCAGACGCTGCACCAATCCGCCTGTCGATCTCCCGCTCCATCTTCCCCTCATTCCTGAACAAGACCCCAAGATACTTGAACTCCTCCACTAGGGGCAGCACATCCTCCCCAACCCGGAGAAGGCACTCTACCCTTTTCCGGTTCAAGACCATGGTCTCGGATTTGGAGGCACTGATTTTCATCCCGGCCGCTTCGCACTCGGCTGCGAACCGCTCCAGTGAGAGCTGTAGATCACGCCCTGATGAAGCCAATAGGACCACGTCATCCGCGAATAGCAGAGACGCAATCCTAAGGCCACCAAAACGGATCCCCTCAACACCTTGGCTGCTCCTAGAAATTCTGTCCATAAAAGTTATGAACAGAATCGGTGACAAAGGGCAACCTTGGCGGAGTCCATCTCTCACCGGAAACGAGTCCGACTTACTGCCGGCAATGCGGACCAGACTCTGACACTGGTCGTACAGAGACCTGACAGCCCTTATTAAAGGGCCCGGTACTCCATACTCCCGGAGTACCCCCCCACAGGATCCCTCGGGGGACACGGTCGAATGCTTTCTCCAGATCCACAAAGCACATGTAGACTGGTTGGGCAAACTCCCATGCCCCCTCCAGAGTCCTGCTGAGGGTGTAGAGCTGGTCCAGTGTTCCACGGCCAGGACGAAAACCACACTGCTCTTCCTGAATCCCAGATTCAACTATCCGACGGACCCTCCTTTCCAGAACCCCTGAATAGACCTTACCAGGGAGGCTTAAGAGTGTGATTCCTCTGTAGTTGGAACACACCCTCCGGTCCCCCTTTTTAAATAGGGGGACCACCACCCCAGTCTGCCAATCCAGGGGAACTGCCCCTGATGTCCACGCAATGTTGCAGAGCTGCGTTAACCAACACAGCCCCACAACATCCAGAGCCTTAAGGTACTCAGGGCGAATCTCATCCACCGCCGGGGCCTTGCCACCGAGGAGCTTTTTAACAACCTCAGCCACCTCAGCACCAGAGATGGGAGAACCCGACCCAGAGTCCTCAGGCTCTGCTTCCGCAACAGAAGAATTCCGCCCACCGAAACATAACGTCCCGAGTCGAGGTCAGCAGCACACCACCCCCACTGTAAACAGTGTTGGTACTGCACTGCTTCCCCCTCCTGAGACGCCGGATAGTGGACCAGAATCGCTTCGGAGCCGTACGGAAGTCTTTCTCCATGGCCTCTCCGAGGATAGGGCATGTGCTCCGTGTCCATGTGCTCTGTGTGCTGTATTAATCCCGGCTTCATGAGCATACCCAAGGGTCAGAGTTTTTGTGAAGACTGCACATTTTTCCTGTCAAGTTTTTTTTAATAGATCACATCCTTTATATATCTGTGCAGGGTCCTAACTCAGTTACTGTCTGACACAACTACCCCGTCCACTAGAGGGAGCACTGATACTGCCACAAGTTCTGCTCCAGCCTTAAACAGGAAAGAACTGCATTCACTGTGTTTACCAGATTACTTTGTCAACTCTGTAAAACAACAATATAAAGCTATTTTTATCTTGTTTTCCCTCCTATTGGATTCAGAAACAACACACTTTTTTGATTCCATTCATTTTATTTGGAATTATAGGTTAAATAATCTTAACAATGACAAACACATTTTAAATGAGTAAAACTGCATAAATATCAAGAGCTCGATGTGACACATATATAATTCAGTATTTTGTCCAACATTTATTTTATGAGAAATAAAAACAAAATTCCATAGCTCAACAAAACTCCCCCCTACCTTAAAAGTGAGATCAGTGAAACACAAGGGGAGGGAATAAAGCACAGACAGTTTAGGATCAAAGTCTGAGGAGACATTAAGAGCTAAACTGTGAAGATAAAAGTCTAACAAAAGACAACTAACCTGAATGAGCTGCCAACACAGCATGATGGACTAAAGGACTGAGAATATCTTGTGTTCTAGTTCAATTCCTCTACTGACCAAATAACGGATATTAATAAATCGTTTGCATCAATGATGTTGAGACAGTTTAACAGCTTCAGACAATTTTCTGTTGCTTGATCAATGAAATTCCACTTGACTTTGTTAAAGTTGAAAGAAAATTTTGTTTCTTACACATATATTATATTTTATTATGGCTTTACAAAATATTCACAACAATAACTAATACTCAGGTTTACTTCAGAAACTACAAAGATTCACGCACACCTTCATTACATTTATTAGGGATGTAAAGCTCTTAGTCTTATTCAGTACAAAGGTTGATGTAGAAAACATGAATTAGTTTCCTGTGTCAAATAAAACCCTGGGATCACATTAACTGACAAAAATGAGAAAGAAGAAGCACAACTCGCAGATGTTGAAGTTTCTAATAGAATTTTATCTCTGAGCAACTTGTTGAGGATTTCCTGTTCAAATGTGTTTCCATGACAATTAAGTGTTTTGTGTATATTGTTTTAAAAGGGACTCTCCTATTTCATGCAGTCCAGTATATTTCTCATTTTCTCATGCTGCAAAAAATAGCAAAAATAGCTTTTAAAAGGTATTAAGTAAAAAAATGTCTAGCTGATCATTTCTATGTATTAACCTTTGAGATTTTAGATGTTTATGAAAGCTTTGTCAAAATTTACAATGAAACATATATGACAATTATAAAATTAACTAAATAAATTTATGTCTCAATAAAGTGTTTATGAGAGAAGATGTGCAAACAGTTTTTTCAAAGTAAGAGGGTTTCCCAGACAGGAGGAGATTTATCAAAGCCTTCAGTGCGGAATCCAGCCAAGTGATGAAACAAGGACTAAACTGCACCAGAGAACCATGGAGAAAGGGTGAAAACTTAGAATTCTAGAATGCACAGCATTAACTCACTTCCATCACAACCTCAGAGAGGAGGAGCCACATCTGGGATCCCGGCTTCATCCGAAACGTTCCAAATATAGCACATTATCTCCTGTTCCTTGACCTTTCATAAGGTCAGCTGTGTGTCTTTCAGATAGCCTTTCACTCATATATGTCATTATGCAATGGAAATGCACATGGATGATGAAAGCCAAATCCAAAAGCCTTATCATGGCAAATGCTGTTGCACTTGGTCCTTACCAATTAGACTTTTGGATGCAGCCACCATGACATGTTAGAGTTATGAAACTGCTCCTCAGTGTTCTTCCTTTTTCCACAGCTCTCCACAGGCTGCAGTAACATCTTGATCTTTAGTGAAAGAAAGTATTATTGAAGAAACCTTGGCTGCAGAATAAGCTCAACAAAGAGTCACCAAGGAATCAGTAAAGACAGCAAACCCAGGATAAAGAGGTTCAGTGAAGGTGGTTATGAAAGTGTGGAGGTGGATCAGTGAGTCAGAGAAGACTCAGTAGAAGGACAGGATACCAGCAGGATGGTCCACGTAGACCGCTTTTCTGGTACAGACTGAGTAGGAGATGCATGCTCTTTCATTGTGCAGCTCCCAGACCACACTATCATACTGAGACAAAAATGCTTCCTACTGTAGCTCTGCGATAGTTTTTTAACAGCTTAGTGGGAAGTCCAGTCTATTTCGGTTTCCTGAGGAAGAAAAGCCATTGTTGGGCCTTCTTCACCAGACCGATGAGCAGTGACAGCAACTCCCACCAGCATCCACTCCACCAGATTATGTAAGAATATAGAAGGTTACACAAGTTGTGTAACAACACAGGCTGCATTAGGGAGCACATATGCATGAACATCTTGATCTCTAGTGAAAGACTGCATCTGTGAAGAAACCTTGGCTCCAGCATAAGCTTAAAGAATCACTGAGGAATCAGCAAAGACTGCAAATGCAGGATGCAGAGCCTCAGTGAATGTAGTGTTGAAGGTGTGGAGGTGGATCAGTGAGTCAGAGGAGACTCTGTAGAAGGAAATGATGCCAGCAGGTTGGTCCACATACACTGCTGCTCTATAGGAAACAGAGGAGGAGGAGGAGACAGATATTCCTATCTTTTTATTCCAAGCACAGTTACCATAGCGATCAGAGCAGGTCAAACTCCAGGAACGATCATTCATTCCAAACCGGCAGTCATTTTCGTCATTTTCGTCTCCTTTTCTTCCAATTCCTTTGTAACTCACTGATACATCGACTCTTTTACTTATCTCGACCTCCCAGTAACAGCGACCAGTAAGGGCATCCCTACACAGCAGCTGAGGAGGATCAAATCTGTCTGGATGATCAGGATATGACTGAAGCTCCTCTACGTGTGTCACCTTCCTGTTGTCTTCAGACAGTCTGAGGTTTCTGCTCACTGTGTTTGTGTCGATTGTGAGCTGGCAGGAATCTGATGGAGAGAACAAAGACAATCCAGCTGCAGTTATTGATCATTTATTGATCTGAATGAGTGATGGGTAGTCTAAAGATTGTTGAATGGGAGCTGCTTTGTTGTCATGAATCAAGGGAAAACACACTTACACTTCCTCAGACCTGGAGTCAACCATTGTTCTCCAGCAGGCTCTACCCTGAAAGGAGGGGGGGGGGGGGGTCAGACCATCAGTCTCTTCCAGAAGAAAGACATGGACATTATAAGGCTCTCAGAAACACATTGTTCTCCATGGAGAAAGAGCTAAGATCGCTAGTTCCTCAAAACCAAAATACTGTATTTTTACTGATTTATTGATGTTTTTCCATGACTTCATTCATTACAGATCACAAGAACAGAGGTAGAAGGAAGACAGGATTTTTTTTTTGATCTTCCTTCTTTATCAGACATTACTGCTGATTATTCCATCTCCTTACCTGAGAGCCTTTAGTCCCCATTCCTCCTGTCCAGCTGTCAGCAGCTTCACTCCTGCCTCTCCTGGATGGTTGTAGCTCAGATCCAGCTCTTTCAGATGAGAGGGGTTGGAGGTCAGAGCTGAGGCCAAAGAAGAACAGCCTTCCTCTGTGATCAGACAGCCTGACAAGCTGCAAACAAATAATAAAATACAGTAGAAACATCTTGTATTATCCCACAGTGGGGGTGAAGTGTGCAACTGAGGAGGGAGATTTCTAAACAAATTGTAAAATGTGTATGTATATTTGTGCATATAATCAGAGAGGCTTAGGTTACCCTGAGCTAGCTCTATAGTTATGCTGCTATAGGCTTAGGCTGTTGGAGGATATCAGGGTATATTGGTTACACTCTGCTGAGTTCTCCTACTACTCTCAAATGTAGCATTATGTTTCATCAATTGAACTTTTAAATTTATGTTCTGTTTTTCTCTTCAAACTAGCTACACCTGGCCTGTTGTTGTGTTTAGCTGTGACATTCTACTGGTGGGTTTGACTGCACTACTGCTCTCAGCAACTTGTTGTTCCCTTAAAGATGATCCACTGTTCTTCGGTGTTTAACCCACTGATCTCTATTTATTCACTGGATTGCTGATAGGGCCGAAAAAACTGAAGTCACTGGCCGCCATCTTGCTACTCCCTACTCTCACAGAGCCCCAAAGCATTTGGCTGCAACAACAAGCAGTTTTCTGGCTGTGTGAATACATTTCACAGGTAATTTTACAGTCAGTGGATATACTAACATTATCAAGTACTGAGAAAGTCATGTGCTGAAATATTTAGCATGTTATATATATATATATATATATATATATATATATATATATATATATATATATATATATATATATATATATATATATATATATATATATATATATATATATATATACACACCATTAACGGTAAATTTGTGGGACTTAGCTGTTTACTTTTGGGGTTTGGGTATAGACTGAACTGAAACTTATGATGCAATAGAGGATAATGCTGAGTGGGAATGTAAGCTGACGGTGTAACTGGGAAGACAAAAGAATATAAGGTATTATGGTGCCATCTAGATTTTTCTCATTGTGTCTGAGAAGTGGTCTTTAAGGGCACTACTCTTTTTGTTGTAATATGCATGTTTTTAGTATATCTTTCACTTTATCTGTGGAATTTAAATTGGCCAATATTTATATATAATAATGACAGACGCTGTAGTTTAAATGAGAGGGATCAGGGTTTTTTGAAGGCAACCACTCGTGTGCTAGATGGACCGTGTTTGTGGGGGAGATCTCCGTAACAGCAGGAAATTTAAAGTCATCCAAGTTTCGATGTCTTCAAGACATGCTTGGTTTCGAAGTAATTGATTGGAATATTCAAGATTTATGGATAAGTATAGCTCAGTGTTATCAGCATAACAGTAGAAATTAATACCATGTTG
This sequence comes from Fundulus heteroclitus, assembly GCF_011125445.2. Taxonomy (NCBI): domain Eukaryota; kingdom Metazoa; phylum Chordata; class Actinopteri; order Cyprinodontiformes; family Fundulidae; genus Fundulus; species Fundulus heteroclitus. The sequence goes on from NW_023396750.1 coordinate 52,431, forward strand.
ATAATTTTCTCGTGACCATAGATGAGGGTAGGAACGTAGATCGACTGGTAAATCGAGAGCTTCCCCTTTTGGCTCAGCTCTCTCTTCACCATAACGGACCGGTACAGCGCCCGCTTCACAGCAGACGCTGCACCAATCCGCCTGTCGATCTCCTGCTCCATCTTCCCCTCATTCGTGAACAAGACCCCAAGATACTTGAACTCCTCCACTAGGGGCAGCACACCCTCCCCAACCCGTAGAAGGCACTCTACCCTTTTTCGGTTCAAGATCATGGTCCAAACGGATTTGGAGGCACTGATTTTGATCCCGGCCGCTTCGCACTCGGCTGCGAACCGCTCTAGTGAGAGCTGTAGATCACGCCCTGATGAAGCCGATAGGACCACGTCATCCACTAATAGCAGAGACGCAATCCTAAGGCCACCAAAACGGATCCCCTCAACACCTTGGCTGCGCCTAGAAATTCTGTCCATAAAAGTTATGAACAGAATCGTGACAAAGGGCAGCCTTGGCAGAGTCCAACTCTCACCGGAAACAAGTCCGACTTACTGCCGGCAATGCGGACCAGACTCTGACACCGGTCGTACAGAGACCTGACAGCCCTTATTAAAGGGCCCGGTACTCCACCGGAGTACCCCCCACAGGATCCCTCGGGGGACACGGTCGAACGCCTTCTCCAGATCCACAAAGCACATGTAGACTGGTTGGGCAAACTCCCATGCCCCCTCCAGAATCCTGCTGAGGGTGTAGAGCTGGTCCAGTGTTCCACGGCCAGGACAAAAACCACCCCGCTCTTCCTGAATCGGAGATTTGACTATCCGACGGACCCTCCTTTCCAGAACCCCTGAATAGACCTTACCAGGGAGGCTTAAGAGTGTGATTCCTCTGTAGTTGGAACACACCCTCCGGTCCCCCTTTTTAAATAGAGGGACCACCACCCCAGCCTGCCAATCCAGGGGAACTGCCCCCGATGTGCACGCGATGCTGCAGAGCCGCGTTAACCAACACAGCCCCACATCATCCACCCCCGGAGCCTTGCCACAGAGGAGCTTTTTAACAACCTCAGCCACCTCAGCACCAGAGATGGGAGAATCCGACCCAGAGTCCTCAGGCTCTGCCTCCGCAATGGAAGACGTGTTGGTGGGATTAAGGAGGTCTTCGAAGTATTCCGCCCACCGACGCACGACGTCCCGAGTCGAGATCAGCAGCACACCACCCCCACTATAAACAGTGTTGGCACTGCACTGCTTCCCCCTCCTGAGACGCCGGATAGTGGACCAGAATCGCTTCGAAGCCTTACGGAAGTTGTTCTCAATGGCCTCTCCAAACTCTTCCCATGCCTGAGTTTTTGCCTCGGCGACCAGCCGAGCCGCCTGTCGCTTCGACTGCCGGTACACATCAGCTGCTTCCGGAGTCCCACAGGCCAATAAAGCCCGATAGGACTCCTTCTTCAGCTTGACAGCTTCCCTCACCGCTGGTGTCCACCAACGTGTTCAAGGGTTTCCGCCGCGACATGCACCGACAACCTTGCGGCCACAGCTCCGAATAGCCACCTCAACAATAGAGGCGCGGAACATGGTCCATTCAGACTCGATGTCCCCCGCCTCCCTCGGTACGTGTTCAAAGTTCTCCCGGAGGTGGGAGTTAAAGCTCCATCTCACAGGGGACTCTGCCAGACGTTCCCAGCAAACCCTCACAATACGTTTGGGCCTGCCAGGTCTGACCGGCTTCCTCCCCCACCATCGGAGCCAACTCACCACCAGGTAGTGGTCGGTGTCGAGCTTCACCCGAGTGTCCAAAACATGCAGCCGCAGATCAGATAAAACGACAACAAAGTCGATCATTGAACTGCGGCCTAGGGTGTCCTGGTGCCAAGAGCACATGTGGACACCCTTATGCTTGAACATGGTGTTTGTGATGGACAATCCATGACGAGCACAGAAGTCCAACAACAGAACACCACTCGAGTTCAGATCAGGTGGGCCATTCCTCCCAACCACGCCCATCCAGGTCCCACTGTCATTGCCAACGTGAGCGTTGAAGTTCCCCAGCAGAACGAGGGAGTCCCCAGGAGGGGCACTCTCAAGTACCCCTTCCAAGGACTCCAAAAAGGGTGGGTAATCTGAACTGCCGTTTGGTGCATAAGCACAAACAACAGTCAGAACCCGTCCCCCCACACGAATGCGGAGGGAGGCCACCCTCTCGTTCACCGGGGAGAACCCCAACGTGCAGGCACCGAGATGGGGGGCAACAAGTATGCCCACGCCAGCTCGGCGCCTCTCACCAGGGGCAACTCCAGAGTGGAAGAATGTCCAGCCCCTCTCGAGGAGACTTGTTCTAGAGCCGGAGCCGTGCGTCGAGGTGAGTCCGACTATCTCTAGTCGGAACCTCTCAACCTCGCGCACGAGCTCAGGCTCCTTCCCCACCAGAGAGGTGACATTCCACATCCCAAGAGCCAGCTTCTGCAGCCGAGGATCGGAACGCCAAGAATGATCAGCTGATTCACTTAAATACACATTAACATTCATGAGGTTGTTACGGCCCCTGGCCTCTTGAGACTGTGCAGGCTTGTGTTAGTTATGCAGGTCCAGCTGTGACAGAACACCTTCCTGATTGGCTGCCTGAAGGCTGCAGAGGAGCAGCGACCTCATTGGACCAGCAGAGGAGTGTCAAGCCAATCAGATGTTGATGAGGCCTACCTGCACCATATAAAAGACTCCTGAACTCATTCCTTCAATGGGGGAGAGCTAAGAGGAAGATTTTTTTGTTACGCTGTTCTGCCACCTTTGGTGCTTACAACTGCTTCGGGGAATTTGAACCAGTTGTGCTAGCTTGTTTTAAGTAGTTTGAATCTGCTTTTAGATTGACTTTGTACAAGCTAGAAGCTTGTGTTTAGGAAGCTTGGTGCTCTCTTTGCATGTGTGTTTTTTTCCCCTTTTCCCTTTTGAGTTGTTTTGAGTTTACCTTAGACTGACCTGTTTGAACATTTTGTAATTTAATTTGCACTTAACATTCTTGAAACTATTAGCCCTTTTTATTTTGTTGTATTAATTGGGTTAAAAAGTATCGTGTTTTGGATTTGTGAAACCATTCTTTATGTAATAAATCATCTTACACTCCCAATGTTACAGCTCCTGAACCTCTAGACCTTGGGGGCGTAACAAGCTGATTGGGACTAATCATATATTGATGAATTAGGGTGTGTAGAGGGCAAAAAAAGTACGCAAACATTTAGGCGCAGCTGTGATTTACAGAGCAAAACTGTTTACTGGTGTTCATGCTCAAGTATTTGCAAATCAGGATTTTTTTTTACAGCGACAGCCCAATTTAGATATTTTGGTATATGCAAACTTTTTGAGTCGATCCTACACAATGTTTTATAAATGAGACCCCTGGTCCACTTTTCCATGGTCAGGACAAAAGCTAAATTACTCCTTTTGGATCCAAGGTTCAACAATCAGTCAGAGCCTCCTCTTCAACACCCCAGAGTAAGTCTTCCCAGGGATGCTGAGAGGTGTGATCTCTCAATAATTGGAACACACCCTTTGGTCCCCTTTCCTGAAAACTGGGTCTAACACCCAAGCAATGTTGGGTTCCCCATAGGACATTCAAGAGGCATGTCAATTATGATAGCCCTACAAGATTCAGAACCTTCAAAAACACAGGCTGAATCTCATCCACACCTGGCACCCGGCCACTGGAGTGCTTTTTAACAACCTTAGTGAACCTCTGCCAGGTTGATAGAAATACATGCTCCCAATTCTTCAGGTTCTGTCTTCTCCAAGGAGGATATTAGAGGATATGTGATTGGGTTGAGGAGATCCTCAAAGTACTCCTCTCGCTGCACAATGATGTCCTCTGTCTGGGTCTACAACACACAACTAGGGCTGATACATGTTTCCCTTTCCCACTTAAACCTGTCTCAGTCACCCTCTCACTGCCAGATTGTCTCGTCTTGTGCGATGTGCTCTGCTACTACCAGTTCCTGTGTGCTCAACCAGCTGGACTCTTCTGCTTCATTTGTGCTTTCAGCCTCCACTGTCGAATGTGATCAGTGTCTTTTAGCTGTGCAAGTCTGCCTGTTTCCCTGTGAGTTCAAGTTGCTTGCGTTGCCCATTCTGGTGATTCGGTCCACATCGCCTGTTCTGGTCAGACCCTACCTTCATCACTGGTTTGTCCTGTCACTGCCTGCAAACACTGTTCAGTCTGGTTCTGTTTGCCTGCCTCACCAACCACTACTCATCTATTGAATAACCTTTTTAAATGTAACTCTATTGTCTGGCCAGAATATTGGGTCCTCAGAACACTACCCTTAAGTGGACAAGGGAACATGTGAGCAGACTTGACACCATTACAACAGCTGGAGCTGATCAGGTACAGAGTGGTGGCTAGTAGGTGGCTGGTTGGAGTGGAGGAGACTCCAGAAAGTAAACAAACAAAAACAAACAGAAACCTAAATCATGACATTTTCTGAGTTGCCAAATAGTTGTCTAGAACTTTCTTGAGGCTGACCAAGATCTCTCTCCATAGTCTCTCCAAATTCCTTGGAGTTTTATCTTTCATAACCATAGAAGCTGCCCCCCTTCTGGCTGCCCGCTAACTGTTGATTCAGTAGTCTCCTAGGACAACAAAGCCCTAATGGCCTCCTTCTTCAACCTAATGGCTTTTCATCACCACCGGCGTTCACCAGCAGGTCATCTGGTTGCCGTAGCCTCTCCTGGTGCCGGTTCCAACTATTTATTAGGTGGTGATGGGTTGATAGGTCTGCCTCTCTCTTCACCTGAGTGTTGGCACCATATGATTAAACTGAAGTATGTCCATGCATAAAAACATCAAAAGACTATTTACAAGAATAGAAAATGTGCATAAACAGCAGATATGTCAACTTTGATTCATTTTATTGGGAGCAGGGATGTTTTTAAATTCTAACAGGTGCTGGGAGGAATGATCTGTGATAATGCTCCTTTGTGCACCAAGGATGCTGCAGTCTGCGATTAAATGAGTCATCCAGCTCTGCAAAGGTTTAATGCATGGCACATTAGAAAGAATGATAAAATTTTAAAATTTGTGGAAATAAGCTCTTTAGCGGAGGCATTATTACATTATTTAATAGAAATAATGGTGCATATTCTAATAGTACTGAACATTTATTAGGAGTGACAGAGCTGTAAAACCTGAAAGTAAAGGAAATTGAACAATGATCAGCAATTATACAAAACAATTTTTAAAAAATTACCATAGAATCTCCAGCATGCATTGTGGATTTTTCAGTCCTTCACACAGCAGCATCACTCCTGAATCCATTAAATCGTTGTTACTCAGGTCTAACTCTCTTAAATTTGAGGACTGAGAGCTGAGGACGGGGGACAGAGCTGCACAGGTTCTCTCAGAGAGATTACAGCCACTTGTCCTAAAGAACAAACCATTTTAAACAAAAATTATATATCAAAGGTCAGACAATCTTTCTATACATAATTCTGTACATGTGATTCTAGAGAGCCACTCTGCTGGCCTGGACAGCATTCAGTTCTCCTACAGGTAGAATAGCTCCACAGAGGATGCTGTCTTGTTAGCACTGCACTCAGTTCTGACTCATCTGCAGCAGCCCAACAACTATGTTAGGATGCTCTTCATGGACTTCAGCTCAGCCTTCAACAGCATGCTCCCAGAGATGCTGGCTCTGAAGCTCAAAAACATGGGATTATCTCCACCTTTCTGCTCCTGGATCATTGTCTTACTCACCAACATAGGATAGGGAACAGTCAGGGTTGTGTCCACAGCTCTTCTCTCTTCAAACTTTTCAGCCTCCCCTCAAACATGGTTTTGAAGTTTGTGAGCGACACCACTATGGTGGCTCAATGAGACCCATTACAGAGAGGAGGTCCGCAATCTGAAACAGTGGTGCTCCAGGAACAACCTGATCCTGAACAGCAGCAAGACCAAGGAGGTAATAATAGACTACAGGAGGCGGTGGAGCACATGGACAGCATTAGGTTCCTGGGCATTCACATGTCCTCTGACCTCTCCTGGACTGTGAGCACCTCCCACCTGGTGAAGAAGGCCCAACAACAGCTCATAGTCCTTGGGAAACTGAAAGGGACTGGTCTCAGCATAACTGTGGGGTATGAGAGCTGCACAGTACAGGAGCTGAAGGACTTAGCATGGGTTTTGAGGACAGCACAGGGGATTGTGGGATGCCATCTGCAGGATGTAGACTCAAATTTTGCAGCACAAGTCAAAAGAACCGTCAGATAAATTGCCACAGCTCTCACCCACCCGGGCAATGTTTGTCCCTCTCCCATCAGGTAAACGTTTCAGGAACATCAAATCCAAAATGAACAGACTCAAAAACAGCTTCTTCACAAGATCTGTGTGGGCAGTCGCCCCCTGCTAAAAAGACTGAGTCTGTTATACCACAATCATTCACTGTAGTGAATCATTCACTGCATTCACTGTAGTGATATTGTTATCACAATATCACTACAGTGAATGCATATTTGCACACTCTTAACTTCATGGACATGGACAGTGCTATGAAAATATATGATTATTTATTATATTAATCAGGCATTTTGATGGAAAACAATAAGAGTTACCTTTTAATCTCTAAACTGTTTACAGAAGGTGGGGGTTAACTCTGAGGGATAACACGTGCAGCCACTTAGGGTGTTTGTTTTTAAGGTCTGAAAGCTATTTTATGGTTCCTGAGGTCATCTGGGTTGACCCCTGATAGGACATCTGGGTGCTAAATCAGCCTTACGTCACAAAGATTCTTAGGAGAACAGATATCATTTGTTTTGGAGCAGATAGGACCTGGAGCCTCAATGTCTGGGCCCACACCCCCCCCAAACTAACTGTGAGGGTCAATCTTTTAAAAGATGTGTTCGGGTGGTGTAAAGTAGAAAAAAAGCTTGCAACACCATGAGGTAGGATGCCGGGTAAATATGCTAAATACGGCGATATGGTAACATAAGTTTTTGTCTCCTTTTGGAATTCCAAATGTAATAAATACCAGTATGTTAGAAATGTTTGTCTCTGATAATTTGTTTGTCCTTTGCTGCCAAATTTTCGAACCGGGTGAGACGGGCTGTGGGGAATGGAACGGGCCCAAATCTTAACAACAGTTATGTATATGAAGGCTTAAGTTTACTGCACATAATTTGCTGCAGGCATGAAAGCATCATCAAAGATGCTTTGAGTGACTAATTTTTACAACACAGTAAATCATTTAATTTGGAAGGACTGACTTTTCGAACTCAGTACGAGTCTTATTAAACCCTAAAGGCTATTTCTCTCTCTCTCTCTCTCTCTCTCTCTCTCTCTCTCTCTCTCTCTCTCTCTCTCTCTCTCTCTCTCAACAGAGAGAGAGAGAAAGAGAGTACCATGTGTTACCATGTAACACATGTAACATTGAAACATTATTGATAAACAAAGGTTAGATTACATTTCTGTATATAAACTTACACAACTTTGGCTGTTGTTTTGACCACTGGCAACAGTCGGAGAAGGGCCTCCTCTGAAGCAGAGTATTTCTTCAGGTCAAACACATCCAGATCTTGTTCTGATGACTGTAAGATGAAGCCCAGAGCTGACCACTGAGCCGGAGACAGTTTATCTGTGGAGAGACTTCCTGAACTCAGAGACTGTTGGATCTCCTCTACTAGAGAACGATGATTCAGTTCATTCAGACAGTGGAACAGATTGATGCTTTTCTCTGCAGACAGGTTCTCACTGATCTTCTCCTTGATGTACTGAACTGTCTCCTTATTGGTCTCTGAGCTACTTCCTGTCTGTGTCAGCAGACCTTGTAGGAGTCTCTGATTGGTCTGTAGGGAAAGACCCAGGAGGAACCGGAGGAACAAGTCCAGATGTCCATTTGGACTCTCTATTGCTCTGTCTACCGCCCTTTGGTAAAGATGTGAGGGGTCTCGTTTATTTAATGACATGGATGACAGCGACTTTGTTTCCTGTTCTTCCATGAGATTGACCCCAGAGTTGATGAAGGTCAGGTGGACATGAAGAGCAGCCAGGAACTCCTGAAGACTCAGATGGACGAAGCAGAACACCTTGTCCTGGATCAGTCCTCCTTTCTCCTCTCTAAAGATCTGTGTGAACACTCCTGAGTACACTGAGGCTGCTCTGACATCGATGCCACACTCTGCCAGGTCTGATTCATAGAAGATCAGGTTTCCTTTCTGCAGCTGATCAAAAGCCAGTTTTCCCAGAGACTCAATCATCTTCCTGTTCTTTGGACTCCAATGTGAATCTGTTTCAGCTCCTCCATCATACTTGATCTTCTTCACTTTGGTCTGAACCACCAGGAAGTGGATGTACATCTCAGTCAGGGTCCTAGGTAGTACTGCCCTCTTGTTGGTCTCCAACATCTTCTCCAGAACCGTAGCAGTGATCCAGCAGAAGACTGGGATGTGGCACATGATGTGGAGGCTTCTTGATGCCCTGATGTGCGAGATGATCCTTCTGGCCTTCTCTTCATCATCATTGATTCTCCTCCTGAAGTACTCCTCCTTCTTTGGGTCAGTGAACCCTCTGACCTCTGTCACCATGCCAACACACTCAGGAGGGATCTGATTGGCTGCTGCAGGTCGTGTGGTTATCCATAGGCGAGCAGAGGGAAGCAGGTTCCCCCTGATGAGGTTTGTCAGCAGAACATCCACTGAGGTGGACTCTGTAGCATCAGTCAGGATCTCCTGGTTCTGGAAGTCCAGAGGAAGTCGACTCTCATCCAGACCATCAAGGATGAACAGAACCTGGAAGTCTTTAAAGCTGCAGATTCCTTTGGTTTCAGTAAAGAAGTGATGAACAAGGTCCACCAAGCTGAACTTTTTCTCTTTCAGCAGATTCAGCTCTCTGAAGGTGAATGGAAATATGAAGTGGATGTTCTGGTTGGTTCTGCCTTCAGCCCATTCCAGCAGGAACCTCTGGGTTAAGACTGTTTTCCCAATGCCAGCGACTCCCTTTGTCATCACTGTTCTGATTGGTTGATCTCTTCCAGGTAGGACTTTAAAGATGTCTTCTTGTCTGATGGTTGTTTCTGGTCTGTGTGGTTTCCTGGATGCTGTTTCAATCTGTATGACCTCATGTTCATCATTGACCTCTCCAGTCCCTCCCTCTGTGATGTAGAGCTCTGTGTAGATCTGGTTCAGGAGGGTTGGACTTCCTGCTTTAGCGACGCCCTCAAACACAAACTGGAACTTCTTCTTGAAGGTGTTTTTAAGGATATGCTCAAAAGCTGAGGGAAGAAGCCCTGGATGAACATAAACATAGGATTATTCTTTTTCAGGTTAGATTTGAGTTTTTCCTTGCACATAACATAAAATCCTGAAATCAAAAAACAATACATTTCACATTTTTAATTAAAATACTCTTCTTTCTGCCTAAAAATATGAAGAAACCAAAGGAAGGAAAAATGAAAAAACAAATCTAAAACCCCCAGGTATATATGTAGACAAGAGTAATGTAAATGTAAATGCCGTCTGTTGCCTTAGGTCCTGGTTGGGTCGCTCATTGCAACTCTGGCCTAAGGATGTAATGATCTCAGTACTTTTGCTGGGCTGATCATCCACCCTACACACCTGCCCAAATTCTGCCAAGTCCTCAATCAGCCTTCATCTGATCCACCTGTCTCCAGCTCCATTTATTCAGCCTTCTGTCCAAGCAAAAGTGCCAGAACGTCTTGTGCCACCTCGGTGAGACTATCCAGCATTCTCTATTATCTGCCTGCCTGCCTGTTTGTTGCCCGACCTGATCTGTTTTTTGTCTCTGAGTCTGCCTAACCCCTTTCAAGCTCTGTTGCCGGTCTGGACTCCCACCGATCAGCCCGTGGTCCTCTGCATCGGACTGGACTCATCCTGGACCTCTGAATCTGGACTGCCTGCCTGTTGCCCGACCCCGATCTGTTTGTGAGTAACCGCATCTGTCTAACCCCTGTGTGCCTCTGAACTCAGCCGGACTAAGGACCTGGACTGGACCCCGACCCGCTCTGGACTATCCCTCGGACCTTCTCTGGATTTCGGATTCCACCGGAACTGGACTGCCTGCCTGTTGCCCGACCCCGATCTGTTTGTGAGTAACCGCATCTGACTAACCCCTGTGAACCTCTGAACTCAGCCGGACTAAGGACCTGGACTGGACCCCGACCCGCTCTGGATCCGTCCCTGGACCCTCTCTGGACTCCTACCCCTCGGCTCCTTCCCCGGACCCCCGTTTCTCTGCCCCGCTTCCTCGTTACTAGCCAGCGCTCGGATTACCCGACTCTCCAGGTTAGTGGCTACTCCTCTGTCCATCAAACGCCAGCATTTCCTGGTCATTAACCAGCTGCTCTGCCTCCAGGGTTCCTGCAGACGTGAGCCGCTCGGGTTGCCGTGCGACTGCCATTAAATAAACACTTGAAAGCGTCACTGACCTTGTCTTGGTTGTTTACTGGGTCCAGTCTCCGTTCCTTACAAAGGAGACTGGATTCGGGTGTTGGCCTGAACATGTCCATTCTTGGCATTACAATATGGCTTAATGGTTATATATTGTAACCGCATCAATGGAAAATTAACAGATTTTAATCTGAGAGCTGTCTTTTATGAACTAGGGATGGTTTCCCATAAAACCACTATGTTCAAACATAAGAGTTCCACAGACAGACTTATTACCAGGTTACCTAAGGCTAAACATCAACTAATTTTGAATTACCATGAAATAGTTTAGATACTCAGACAGGGAAGTTTTAAGAGTTAACAACTGCACTCCAACATTGCTCAAGGTAACAACCAGACACCATCAAACCCAAACATATCAAGGGCAGGAGGGCAAGCTAATCAAGGAGCATAAGACATTATTCTGGACATGTTTATATTTTCTTGTGCTTGAATTTTATAGGATTGTGTAGAAAAACTGTAGGTGGACAGTTTTTCTACAGCACTGATTAAAATATAAAGCTGAAACAGGTCATTTTGGACAACTCTGAAAAGAGCTGATGGATTCTAAGTGACCATTAGAATGCAGTGTCTAATTGCAAACAAAACCTGGGGAGTGGAAGACATCTGATGAAGCTACGGAAAAAAGCCTTATGGGTGTTAATAAGAAAGTTCAGGCAAACACTTTTGAAACTTTTTTATGGAGAACTAGGCATTCGCTCAGGAGGGTTTGGTTTAAGTAGGATTGAATGAGGTGTTAAGGAGGAGTATTTTGAGGACCACACAACCGTGTTTATTTGGTTTAGATTTGTTTGTTCTTTTTTCTTTTTCTTTTCATTGCTGGTGATTGTGTATAACTGCCTTTTTTGTGTGCCACTGTCACACCTAAATTTACCCATTGCATGACAATAAAGGAATACATATCTTTGTTCTTTATAAAAAATGTGAGTGGATGCTCTGAAATACTGTGGAAAAATGGAGGATAGTGCCAATTTGTTGAAAAAAAAGAGTATCAAGAGTACCAACATTCAAGATGTCAGACTTCTCCACCTCCTTGGGAATGCTTACTCCAGAGTGTTGAAAAAGACTTTTAAACCATTTGTGTCATTTTGGATTCAGCAGGACTAGATTGGTTATTCTGACTGTGAGATAGTGGACCACAAGTTTTCCCTCTGAAAGTTGGTAAGGGGCTATAGTTGTCATTTTGTCTGTATCGGGTTTTTTGCAGGACCAAACCACAGACAAGAGCTGGGTAGCCACATAATAAAAGTGATTAATTTACTGGTGAAATTGAAGGCTTAAAAGCAGGCTGGTGAAAACAGGTTGAAGTAACAAAACAGATGACCTGACAATCAGAAAAGGCTGAACTGGGAGGGGAGACATTGCCTTGGATCATGTCACCAGCCTACCAACATCTGAAGGCAAGGAAGTTATACTTATAATCTACCATTGCTCCAAAACCTCCAACCTTATCACCAAGCTTTCCTGTGTTGCTGAAACTGCCAGACTCTTGTTCACCCACATCTTCTGTCTCCCTGGGACCCTCTCCAAAATTGTTTTAGATAGGGGACCTCAATTCATATCTCAAGTATGATGGGACTTCTGCAACTCCCTCGAGGCCATTGTCCAGCTCTCTTCTGGTTTTTACACCGAGACGAATGGCAAATGTGAGCACCTGAACCAAGAGCCATAAAACATCCTCCACTATCTCTGGATGGACAATCCAACTTCTTGCAGTCAACATCTGTCCTGGGTGAAGTGCACTCATAACAGCCACATCTATGTAATGACCAGTGTCTCCCCATTTGAAGCATCCTTGGGATACCAACCATCACTCCTACCATATTAATTTTCTAACATCTGTTCCCCATCTGTCAAGAGTCGTACACGGATCTGTAAAAGAACCCGGGACTGAACCAAGGCAGCTCTTCAACGTATTTCAGCCCAAAAAATAAGTATGCTGACAAGAAGAGAATTCCAGCACCCATGTATACAACTGGCCAGGAGGTGTGGATAATCCTCCATGAACTTCCCACTCAAGGCCTACTCCAAGACGTTGGCACCCAGGTTCCTTGGTCCATTCAAAGCAGACATCATCATCAGTCCCTCATCTGTTCACCTCAGACTTCCTTCCCATCTTTGTGACCATCCTGTCTTTCATGTTTGTCAAGTCAAACCAGTCCTGTCCAGTACCTTGTTTATGAGAAGACTCTTCTTCTCATGAACTTGTCAGACAGTTTACTTCTCATGACTCTCTGCCATTATCAAAGTACACATTTTGTGTAGTGGAGCTACAATGAACTGCTAAAACCTAAGCTCCCTTGATACATAAATGCTAAAAGTGGTGTGCACAGCAAGAAGAAGCTAGCATGCCCTTTGGATTTAGATGAGGACATTACAATGATCTGTATGTGGGACAACCAATAGACAGGATGATCCCCCGACAACTTGAAGTTGAATAAGATCATCCACTATACATTTAAGTGCAAAAAATTAATGTTTATTTTCATTGTATTTTTTTGTGTTTAATTATGTCATGATCCTTGGGTGTTTGTGCTTTGATCTAGTTATCTGGTAGGTTCTTGTTTCTAACAAGTTTTTTCCCCTGTGTTTCATCCCTGTCTGCCACCTTGTAATCCTACTCACCTGTGTCAGCTCATTATATTTCAAGAGTGTACCTTTTGGTAAGACTGTGTTTGGAGTAATGTCAACGGTTTGTATTAACACACAATTAAATGGTTATATTTTAAAATCTCCTGTCAACTTTTACATTTTTTAAATAAAAACAGGTTGGGTCGCCCAAGCAGCACCTACCACCAGGCTTAGCCAGTTTTCTGGGGGAAAACCTGAAAATGGTACACTTTTATAATCACGGTTGAAGCTATTCTGGCACAAACTAGAGCTTGTTGCTAGTGCTCAGCCCCAGGGTGGGGCTGAGCACTAGCAACAGCTTCACTGAATGAAACACCATGATGCAGGCAATGACTGCTGATTTCCCAATTTGTCTGTTCTTGTGTATCTGTCCCTATCATTTCCAGTACATCTTAAAAATATGTACATTTTGGCTGACATTATGAAGCTTTGGCTAAATCTTACTGCTCTGCAGAAGGTCAGCGAGCCCCTCTTGATTCATCGTCTTCAGGAAGTTTACAGTGATCTTCAGAAATGCCTCTCTGCTGTTCCTTTGTTTTTCATCTTCATCCTCCAGCACTTCACCTTCTCTCTGGCATTTTAAGGTTTCTTTGTCATCAATGCTGAGAACTGTCTGTATGTTCTTCAGCTCATTCTCCACAAAAGTGAAAATGTTGTCTTTGAGTGTCTGAAACAAAATAATACACGAGTGAGCCACCAGACAGAGATTATAGATCAAACATCAGATCCATGTTGGACAGACTTAGAGTCCATTGATCTACAAAGTCCAGCATGGAGATGACTGAACAGAACCAAAGGACAACTGCTTGTTGTTCATGTACGTACCATAAATATGGAGTCCAGCTGTGTTTGATGCTGCTGGGCAGACGGACCACTGGAAACCTTGGAGGTCTGCTCGTCCACCCTTTGAAGGAACCAAGAAGAATTATCTCGCATTATCTCTACACTATTAATTGTTTTCATTTTGCTGCATGTTTAGGAGTGAAGGAGATGTGATTTAAAAATACAAAGTTTGTGTCCCTGCTTGCAAAGCTGAATCTCAAATTAGATAACACAACACAAAATAAGTTTAACACAAAATAATCAGAACTGCTTCACATAAAGTAAAGGCAAAGTGTAGAATTACATCAACAAAAACAGTCAAATGTAAATTCAAACAAATTAATTGCTCTGAAAAAATAGTTTCACCTGTGCATGCCTTACAAGGTCTCAAATATGTTTGTGACGGCTCAACCTCAGTACAGAGAGACTGGAAAGTTAACTCTGCTGTTTGGCAAGATGTATATGACAAGACTCACAACTTACTACATTTGTGTTTTGCTTTAACAACTTGAGTTTGATCTGTAAAACTGTTTTAAGGACAAGGGGATTAAGGGAACAGCACCAGGCTTCTTTAAATCTTATTTCTCCAATAGAAATATGAGATTTGTTCATGTAAATAAATCTTCTTCAAACTCTAGGGTTACTTGTGGAGTACCACAGGGTTCAGTCCTTGGGCTAATTCTCTTTACTATATATATATGCTCCCGATTGGTAAAATAATCAGACAGCTTAATTTCCACTGTTATGCTGAAGATGGTCAGCTATATTTACTCATAAATACCGACAAATCCAATCAATTACTTTTACTACAGGCATGTCTTGATTACATCAAAACCTTAGGCTGCTGGAAGATCTATCTCTCTCACTCTGTTGAGTGTTTGTTTTATTTCAGCTTTAAACTTTAGGTTTGCTCTGTCTTTTTTTCTCTTCATTGTAGGTTTATCTGACCTGACTTATAGTGTTTAGCTGTGACACCATCCAACTTCATCATCTAAATGACCCAGCTTGCCCAGTTTCTCAGAGTCTAACCATGTTTCTTTCCTAGACATACCTGTGGAAGTTCTAAGTCATTCTAAAAAATCATTCATTCTAAGTCAGATGCAAATCAAGGGCCCACCGTCACTTTCCTGGGTTGTAAGAAGCTATTGCTGGGTGTCAGGGAGTACTTGGTCACATGAACCCTGTCCACTGTGCCTCTCCGCTCTTTCAGGAGGAGTAAATGCTGCCTGTCAAGGTTCAATGCAATCTGCTAGGTTTCCTTAGATAGAGAACTTTTTGACCAATCTGTCTGGAGTATTTGATTGGATGACTTTATAAAGTGCCTTGAAATAAAATTTAATTCATTAGTGTTTGGGGGTGCATGACACCTCCATTGTTACTGACAGCAGAGTCACAAGGGCTCTTCTTTTCAGGAAACTGAAACAGACTGGACATTGTACTCAACTGCTAATAAACTTTATTAACTGGGATTCTGTCTACAATATCTGGGCACGGTTTATTATGCACAAGCCAGTAAAGGGCCAGACATGTCATCAGAGATCCCTACCACCAGGACAATGCACTGTTTGACCCACTTCCATCAGGGAAGCGGTTCAAGAACATTAAATAAAAAATTAAAAAACGCTTCTTTCCTAAAGCTGTGAGGGCTATTGCCCCCCGCTGGGAATCAAATAAACCACCAGTCCTGTTCTTAATATTTTACATGTTTACAAACATAGTAGTGGTTCCACAGGTTCTTGATCCAATAGATAATATTTACAGTTTATCACATGCTAATGACTACTTGCAAACTTTCAGCATTTCAGGGTTTGTTTGTCTGGTACATTAATGCAAACTGCACAATCACTTACATCATGTTTTATCTGAATATGCCTTATTATCATTCAATAATTGCACAGTATTTTCCCCTTCTGATAAGTGTCTCTCTTCTACTGTACTTCTTTCAATTCAGTTTCTTTTTTACCAAACAAAATTTTTTAGTCCTTTCCATCTAAAACAATGACATTTTGCTTATTGCTCATTTAGTGATGATTCCAACAAGAAAAACATTTGATATTTTGAAATTATAGCTGATTATATGATACATTAAGAGAATATTATCGTAACCGGGTGTCATTACGCTGGCGGTAATGACACCAGGTCACGCCGATCGGAGGTCACTAAAGTTGGTGTTGCTTCAGTGTGTAAGTTTGCTAAAGCAATGTCGGATTCGGTAATTTCTCTGGTCCCCTGCCTGATGGGGTCCAGTGATGACATGTTTAGCCGCATGTCATCATTCAACCAATGGTTTTCTAGGTGGTGTCCAGAAAACGACGTGGGCTACATTGATAACTGGAGAACTTTCTGGGGAAAAAACCTGGTCTGATCCGGACAGACGGCATCTATCCTACTTTGGATGGTGCAGCTCTTCTTTCTAGGGATCTGGCTGGATTTATTAGTTCTCCTAAATGCTGACAACCCAGGGTCCAGACCAGGAAGCAGAGCCGTAGTTTAACACACCTCTCTGCAGATTCTGTACTGTTACCCACCCATTATCCTATTGAGACGGTGTCTTTCCCACGGCCAAAACTTAACAGATCAAAAACTGATCTAAAAGAAACAAATCATAAAAATCTAATAAAAATCAATACAGTTCACCTTGAACCAAAAAAATAAAACTATTAAATGTGGTCTATTAGATATAAGGTCTCTCCCCCCAAAGACTTTGTTAGTTAATTAATTGATTTCTGATAATCAGATTGATTTATTTTGTCACACAGAAACCTGGCTACAAGAGGACTGTGTTAGTATAAAAGAGTCAACTCCATCCAATTATTAAAATTTCCACATTCCCCTATTTAGGGGACTGGGACTGGCCTTTTTTTGACAAAGGGGAGCACTTTTTGGCGATTTTTGAAAAATCCTGGGGGCCATACCAAAGGTCACAGGGTCACAGGGCATGGCTCACATAATAGCCCCATCCCTCGTCATCCATCTGCAAGGGGACCCCAATTTTTAACACCCCTCGTGCCCCTGTGACAGCCCCCCAAAGAGGGCAAAGTTCACTCAAAAACTCAGTTAATTGCTCCCGATCGCCATAAAATGGGTGGTTAGGGTTGTAATCCCACCTTTTCACCAGCAGATGGCGTCATGAAAAACTGTGGGATTTAACATTTGACAGATGGTTGCACTTACCATTATGACAGACGGTGGGACTTAACTTATGACAGATGGGGATGGGTACACACTCGGTTAGGGTGCAACTTGTGACAGATGGGTACAACACTTTATATACACAGTGACACCCGGTTAGGGTGCAACTTGTGACAGATGGGTATAACACTTACCATTATGACAGATGGTGGGACTTAACTTATGACAGATGGGGATGGGTACACACCCGGTTAGGGTGCAACTTGTGACAGATGGGTACAACACTTTATATACACAGTGACACCCGGTTAGGGTGCAACTTGTGACAGATGGGTATAACACTTACCATTATGACAGATGGTGGGACTTAACTTATGACAGATGGGGATGGGTACACACCCGGTTAGGGTGCAACTTGTGACAGATGGGTACAACACTTTATATACACAGTGACACCCGGTTTGGGTGCAACTTGTGACAGATGGGTATAACACTTGCCATTATGACAGACGGTGGGACTTAACTTATGACAGATTGGGGATGGGTACACACCCGGTTAGGGTGCAACTTGTGACAGATGGGTATAACACTTTATATAAACAGTGATAAACGGTTAGGGCGCAACACGTGATAGATGGGTACAACCCTTAACTATATGACAGACGGGAGCATTGACATGTGAGAGGAATACATAAGGATATAAGGATCATGAGCCCTCTATATATAGGGCCTAAGGGGTGTAGCCGAGTGGATAGCAAGATTGCCTCCCACCTAAAGAAGCCAGGCTCAAAACCAGCCTTGGCTGATAGATTATTTCAATTTTTCCAATGGTCAATGACATCACTGATGACATAGGAATAATTATTAAGCAACTAATAGCAGGCCAAGGGGTGTGGCTGAGCACATAAACATTTAATGATTACAATGGCGATACTGACGTTCATAGGGAACATGCGTCTCACTTTTATAGGGCCTAAGGGGTGTAGCCAAGTGGATAGTGTGCCACGCTACCACCCAGAGGAGCCAGGTTCAAAACCAGCCTTGGCTAATAGTTTTTTTCAATTTTTCTAATGGTCAATGACGTCACTGATGACATAGGAATAATTATTAAGCGACCAATAGCAGGCCAAGGGGTGTGGAGAACCAGGATCGTAATGTCACACATTACTCCCTTATGGACAGCAACCCCTAACCTATACAGTTACCATGTTAAACTAAGACAATACTATTTCATACCTGACTGTCACACATTGCTCCCTTATACAGGCTGAAACCCTAACTAAATGCGGTTGACAATACACCCCACAAAAGAGCTCTCTTTCCCCGCATGGAGGAGGGCTGAGCATCCATTGGACATCCAGAGAACCAGGGGGGAAACATGCAGCATATACACCCCGCAAAAGAGCTCTCTTTCCCCGCATGGAGGAGGGCTGAGCATCCATTGGACATCCAGAGAACCAGGGGGGAAGCATGCAGCATATATACCCCGCAAAAGAGCTCTATTTCCCTGCATGGAGGAGGGATGAGCACATATGGGTACAACCCTTAACTTAACCATATGCTCACATACATATGCACAGTGATACCTGGTTAGGGCGCAACACGTGACAGATGGGTACAACCCTTAACTTAACCATAAGCTCACATACATATACACAGTGATACCCGGTTAGGGCGACACACGTGACAGATGGGTACAACCCTTAACTTTCCCCGCATGGAGGAGGGCTGAGCAGCCCACGGACATCCAGAGATCCAAGGGAGAAATTCAGCATATCCACCCTGCAAAAGAGCTCTCTTTCCCCCACATAATGGTAAGTACACTCATCTGTCATATATTAAATCACACCATCTGTCATACTGGTAAGTGCACCAAGAGAGCTGAGCAGCCCATGGACATCCAGAGATCCAGGGGAGAAATTCAGCATATCCACCCCGCAAAAGAGCTATCTTTCCCCAACATGGAGGAGGGCTGAGCATCCATTGGACATCCGGAGATCCAAGGGAGAAATTCAGCATAACCACCCTGCAAAAGAGCTCTCTTTCCCCCACATAATGGTAAGTACACTCATCTGTCATATATTAAATCCCATCGTCTGTCATACTGGTAAGTGCACCAAGAGAGCTGAGCAGCCCTTGGACATCCAGAGATCCAGGTGAGAAATTCAGCATCTCCACCCCGCAAAGAAGCTCTCTTTCCCCCACATAATGGTAAGTACACTCATCTGTCATATATTAAATCCCACCGTCTGTCATACTGGTAAGTGCACCAAGAGAGCTGAGTAGCCCATGGACATCCAGAGAACCAAGGGAGACATTCAGTATATCCACCCGGGAGCAGACCACCACCTTAGCCACCACCCATGAACTTCCATGGAGAAGCCACCTTCTCCACCTTCCTTTTTTTTTCTTCTTTTTTTTCCCCCAGTGTCCTGTCTAGCAATGTGGCAATAAGAATTGATGTCTTAATGCCAAATAGAGCTCGACAGATTTTGCTTTCACAAGTGTAGCAAACAGCTTACGCCATTGTGCTCCGCTTGATTTGTGCATGTAAATAGCTTTATTGTGATTCCTGCAGGGAGAATTTCAAATTATATGGACACTACAATGGGAAAGTAGGAGAGTAAAGGAAGAACAAGAAGAGAAAAAAAAGAAAGAGAAGAGGTGAAAGAAAGAAGAGATAAAAGGGAGAGAATGATAAAACGTCCTCTGTCTGCTCCATCACCTGGAAAGAGACACAAAAAGAACAGCACAACCAACAGACATAAAGCAACAGATACAATCGAGTAACACCTTGACGCCATTGCTAAATCATATGTATTATTATTTAATCTGACATGTGTAATGTGATACCTGAAAAAAGAAAGTGAAAGAAAATAAATAAATAAATTACAGGCTTTCTGTATATAAGTGAACACTTAATACCTGGAACCCTGCACCTGTGGGAGTTTGTGAGAGTGCACTAGTTTAGGTGAAAATTATCCAAAAGGAAATAGCTCAATAGTGGTTGTGGAGAACCAAAGACCCGCCTTCCCCGAGTACAGAGGCAGGGGTCGGGGGACCCATAACCCCGGACTCCCAAAGGGGCCCCCAAAGCAGTGCGCCCAAGAGGGGCCATCACAGGAAATCTGCAACCCTACCCCCGAGGAAAGAGGAGAGACGACCCCGAGGAAATCCCCCAGTCACCGCAATGCCGACGCCCCCAAGAGCCGCGGGGACGAGCCCGTGGGCTCCGCCGGCAGCCACCCGCGCTGAAGTGGTCCCGGCCATGGGCCCTGAGGGCCAGAGGCCCCAGGGGCGCCCCGCCCCCACTGCGGGGGCCCCGGCCGCTCCCCGGGGGGCCAGGCCGCGAAGCCGCCACTGGGAATGGGCCGGCATCCACCCGGGAACCCACCCCAAACCCGAGGACCGTCAACGCGCCAGAGGGCCAAGGCGCCTGCCAGCGCAGCGGAGGAGGGCAGGACGTGGGGGGATGGGCTCCACACCTATCGGAGACTTGAGATGTTCTTGGGAGAGGGAGCAGACCGGACCCGAACCTGGAAAAAAAAAAAAAAAAAAAAAAAAAAAACTAATTCACACCATCCCTCCCTAGTGCCCCACTCACCACACACAGACACAAAAAAAGGACGCTGTACACACATTCCCACATGACACTCACATCCAAAATCCCAAGTGGGGGGGGTCGTCACCACAATTCAACTATACGACTGCCTGTGCCTGACTCCTGGTCCCGCCCCCTGACCAGACGCCCCCAGGACCAGGCCCCCCAAAGAGGGGGGGCCAACACGACCCGTACGGGACACCCGACCAGAACCCCCCTCACCCACTGAATACCTAATAAACCCCCTCCCTCCCCAACCTTACCCTAGCCACCCCTGCCCCCCACCCCTTTCTGGGGAGAGCAGAGGCGTTAGCCCCAGACCCGGCAAGCCGCTGGCTACCCACAGCAGCCCCCCGCCAAGACCCCGGACCCAGTGGCCCGCACCTCCTCCAGGCCCCATACTCCGTGCCGCGATCGGAGATCGGGGGTGTGCAAAAGACCCCCGATCCTCCCTACGCCCGCTCAGATGTTGTGTTGTTGCATGTTGTTCTCAAGTGTGTTTAAAACTGGGAGCACCGAAAGGGGTGCACGGCACAGCCCACCCCACCCCACCCCCCCTCCGGAAGGAAGCTGGTGCCAGCGCCCCCCTCCAAGCAACTACCCAGAACCCTCAATGTCTAATTGCGAGAGGGGGTGAAGGGAGCCTTCTGAGACTTCAATTCCTATTGCCACATTGCTAGATAGGACACGAAAAAATTAGAGGGGCCAGTTAACCTGGCAGTCACTAAAACATTTCCCATGATCCAGGATTCAAACCAATTACATGGTACAATTGTGTTTGCGAAATTACAAATGTGACACATTCAACACAACCCACCTCTTTGTAGATGAAGGTTGGGCTGATTTAAAATCAGTTAATCGTCCACTTGACTCGTCACTCTTGAAGGACAGGAAGCTGGGTCCTGGTTCAGATCCAAGTTCTGATCCAGGTTCAGGTCTCTTCCTAAAAATATAAATGGTTTAATCCTAAGTGTTCATGTATGACATGGAGAGATACCGCTTATAATCCTGTTTGAACTCTGACCCGTGTCTCCTCCCTCCTGAGTGAAGGTTCCTACCAACAGTGTTTGAGATGAAGAACAAGAACCTTAGAGACTCAGAAACATCTGAGACTTGGACATTTTTCACTCTCATGTGACCAGGTCACATTTACAGGCAAATGTCTAATTTCATATTACTTTAATGTGGTTGATATTCAGGCTGCTTCAATACCCAGATTTTACACAATGTCAGAGGAAATGATGTCACAAACTTGCTGCCATAAAATGTGTCGAAAAAATGCAGTAGCAAAACAGAAAATGGTCTTTTATTTCTGAAATGTGAGCTAAAAAATGCTGAAGTCATGCTGGGATGGAGGATAAAGTTACAAAATCCAGCTCACCTCTTTGTTCCCAAAGGTTGGTCTGATTTAAAATCAGTTAATCGTCCACTTGACATGTCACTCTTGAAGGACAGGCAGCTGGCTCCTGGTTCAGATCCAAGTTCTGATCCAGGTTCAGGTCTCTTCCTAAAAATATAAATGGTTTAATCCTACTGCTCAGGTCTGAGATGGAGAGATACCATTAATGATCCTGTTTGAACTCTGACCCATGTCTTCTCCCTCCTGAGTGAAGGTTCCTACTGTGGTAATGCGCCATGTAGGCTTGGCCACTTAAGGGACGGGGTTCTTATTGGCTGCCTGGTGATTGGTCAGGCCATAAAAGCACTGGCTTGGTTGCTGTTTCCCCTGTTCAACTTCTCGCGAGGGCTTGCCCCCCGGCATTCACTTCCGCGTTTGTCCGCAGCCCGCAGCAGGTAAGGAGATCCCAACGTCTCCAACCTAAACTGTAGAGTCGTCCGCTAATACTACTCTTTATTGTAGTACGGACCCATGCGGAGACATGTGCGGACCGAGGAGCCACTCCACGTCTTAATGGTGAGGGATCGGGCCCGTGATTGGCTGTTAGAGTCTGTAGATGTTTAGTTGTGTATATATTCTGTTCCAGGCTGCGGTGATTGCTTCCCCTGCTTCTCTCTCTGCATGGCTTGCATGTTTTAGTGCCTTGAATGGTGAGTAGTGGCTGTTGCTGGTGCATGAACTTTTAAAATGTAATCCTAACTTTCCTCTACTATTTCTAACCTAGATGCTGCCGTTTTGTACTGTCGGGGTGCATACGGGAATACTTGCGTGCTGATAGCACGTACGCTAGTGCCGTTGCCGTGGTTACGCGTGGCACTGGACAATACGGCGTAGTGCCATATTGTGTCGGCTCTGGTCGGTGCTCCTTGAACACCGTCGGTTGTTCTCTTTATACAAAGACTGTTCACCCATAGTGAAGCCAAGGACTACTCACGTGGATACAGCGAGCTCTGATCGGGCGAGCGCTGTCTTTTCAGTGGACATTTACAACACGTAACCCATGACGGGTTACTGGGAGAAGTGCAATATATTTTATTTATTTTGTACTGTGCTATTGTAAGTCCATGTGTCCTGAGATTAATTCTTATCATTGTTTGTCTGGTTTCAGGGGCTGAGACCCCAACCTGGTGGCGGTGGTGGTCCCTTTGGTGGTGGTAGTTGATTTGCAGTGCACTGTAAGTGGTGGTGTGTTTTTTTGTGTAGCCCCTCCTTGGTTGTCCACGTCCCAGAACGGCCTCAGTCCCCTGATGGTGTGTGTTTTAGCCAAGTGTTTTATATTGAGAAGCAATCATTTTATGAACAAACTGCTGAAATAAAAGATTAATTACTTTTACTATTGGATTGTAAGTTTCAATAAACAAGTGAACTGGATCAGTGTATGCGGCCCTTCTTATGTATCTCGCACCTGTGCGCCTTAGTTTTAGTGCTTCCCACTTTATATCCCCCAGGTGCAATTCATTGGTTGATCCCTGTATGGTGCTAGTGTTAGAATACTAAGTGTACTGCTCCTGCCACACTACCAACAGAGTTTGAGACAAAGGACAAGACACTTAGAGACTCAGAAACATCTGAGACTTGGACATTTTTCACTCCCATGTGACCAGGTCACATTTACAGGCAAATGTCTAATTTCATATTACATTATTGTGGTTGATATTCAATCCCCAGATTTTACACCATGTCAGAGGAAATGATGTCACAAACTTGCTGCCATAAAATGTGTAGAAAATATGCAATAGCAAAACAGAAAATGGTCTTTTATTTCTGAAATGTGAGCTAAAAAAAGCTGAAATCATGCTGGGATGAAGGATAAAGTTACAAAATCCAGCTCACCTCTTTGTTCCCAAAGGTTGGTCTGATTTAAAATCAGTTAATTGTCCACTTGACACGTCACTCTTCAAGGACAGGCAGATGGGCTCTCTTTCACGTGCAGATTCTGGTTTAGCATCAGGTTTGGGTTTAGTCCTGTAAAAAAAGATGGGTTGCTCATGTTGAGCTGTGTTGAAGAGGAGTGAACATCTTGAAAGTATGTTGATCCTAATTAATAATAGTAATAGTAATATCTGTCAGGGTTCTCTGTATGTGCCTGCTCTAACTCTGCTCCTCAGGTGTGTCTAGTTGGTTGTGGGGGCGTGGTCCACATCTGCAGCTCCTTGGAGGCAGCTTCCTCTGGCTTCTTAAGCAAGACACTGACAGATAGAAGACGCCAGAGCCTTAAACCAGTCGTGGTACGACATGGCCTCTGACCAAGCCTTGGAAACCTGTTTGTGAGTTTTGTACACTCAACTCTGACTAATTTTGACTCTCCTGTTTTTGTCATAGTTTTTGTGCTGGATGCACTTACCTGCCTTGACGTTCCATCCCAGAAGGTTCACCAGTATCACAAGGCTCAGATTCTGCTCTGGTGCTCCCCCTCTTACTCACTGGAGGTTACCCAGCTGGGCTCGAGGTCCCCTACTCGGATACTGGTGTTCCCACTTCAACTCTGGCCAATCCATCTGTCACTCGACCCAGCGGAGGCTAGCTCTGGATCCCTCGTCAGCCGCTGCTGCCGCCCTCCAGCCACTAGCCACCTTCTCCATCTAGAGCAGGCTCACAGGGTCTCCCTGACACTCACTCCTTCCCGGTTAGGTCTGCCCGGCTAATGGGTAAGCATAGCACGTTCTGACTGGTACTGGATTCTAGCCGACGATCTAACTACTCCGTTCTCTTGCAGTCTCCTCTGCCTCGACGTTCAGACCTCGCAGCTGCAGTCATTATTTCGTCCTTATATTTGCACATTTCCTAATAAACTGTTTAAATCTATCTGCTGTCGCCTGGTCGTATCTGTATGTGGGCAAAACATCTGAAAACCATGACAATATCATCTTTATTGTCATTGAAACATACATTGAAACATACATTACAACGAAATTTGTTCTCTGCTTTTAACCCATCACCCTAGGGGAGCAGTGGGCTGCCATGTGCGGCGCCCGGGGAGCAATCTGGGGTTAAGGATCTTGCTAAGGGACCCAGAGTGCCGGCACTGGGGATTGAACCGGGTACTCGCATCCTTCTCTGAGTGCAAGCGCGCTGCTCTAACAACTAGGCCAACACTCCCCATTCTCTGCATTTAACCCATCCCCTTTGGGGAGCAGTGGGCTGCCACTGTAGGGTGCCCGGGGGGCAAATGTGGGTTGAGGGTCTTGCTCAACTGCCTGCACTCAGGGACCTAGAGTGCAGGCAGTTGGGATCGAACCGGGTACTTGCATTCTTCTCTGAGTGCAAGCGCGCTGCTCTAACCAGTCGGCCACCATTCCACAATTAAAATGTAATATCCAATCAGAGATGATGCTGTGCAGTTTTTGTTTATGAGAAATACATTTCTTTACAAGTAAAAAGTTAAATGAACATTTTCCATCCTTTATCAGAGGTAAAGGAGGAGCTTCAGATCATTGCCTGCAGTCACAGTTTCTGTTGGTGAAAATTAACTTTGTTGGCTCTGCTTTGCTCATTAAAATGAGTGCTGAGCAAACCAGAGTATATAACATGATAAAACTATATTTACTGCACAGTATCTGAACTGCTGATGAATGTTTTCCTAATTAACACAGACCAATCAACCAACATAGAAAGTTTACCTTCTAGTTCATTGCCATAAACCATTATTTATTTGCATATATCCATCCATCCATCTTCTTCCGCTTATCCGGGGTCGGGTCGCAGGGGTAGCAGCTTCAGTAGGGAGGCCCAGACGTCCCTCTCCCCAGCCACTTGGGCCAGCTCCTCCGTGGGAATCCCAAGGCATTCCCAGGCCAGCCGGGAGACATAGTCCCACCAGCGTGTCCTGGGTCTCCCCCTGGGCCTCCTCCCGGTGGGACGTGCCCGGAATACCTAACCAGGGAGGCGTCCGGGAGGCATCCTAACCAGATGCCCGAGCCACCTCAACTGGCTCCTCTCGACGTGGAGGAGCAGCGGCTCTACTCTGAGTCCTCCCCTATCTCTAAGGGAGAGCCCAGACACACTACGGAGAAAACTCATTTCGGCCGCTTGTATCCGGGATCTCGTTCTTTCGGTCACGACCCAAAGCTTGTGACCATAGATGAGGGTAGGAACGTAGATCGACCGGCAAATCGAGAGCATCACCTTTTGGCTCAGCTCTCTGTTCACCACAACGGATCGGTACAGCGCCCGCTTCACAGCAGACGCTGCACCAATCCGCCTGTCGATCTCCCGCTCCATCTTCCCCTCATTCGTGAACAAGACCCCAAGATACTTGAACTCCTCCACCAGGGGCAGCACATCCTCCCCAACCCGGAGGAGGCACTCTACCCTTTTCCGGTTCAAGACCATGGTCTCGGATTTGGAGGCACTGATTTTGATCCCGGCCGCTTCGCACTCAGCTGCTAACCGCTCTAGTGAGAGCTGTAGATCATGCCCTGATGAAGCCAATAGGACATCGTCATCCGCGAATAGCAGAGATGCAATCCTAAGGCCACCAAAACGGATCCCCTCAACACCTTGGCTGCGCCTAGAAATTCTGTCCATAAAAGTTATGAACAGAATCGGTGACAAAGAGCAACCTTGGCGGAGTCCAACTCTCACCGGAAACGAGTCCGACTTACTGCCGGCAATGTGGACCAGACTCTGACACCGGTCGTACAGAGACCTGACAGCCCTTATTAAAGGGCCCAGTACTCCATACTCCCGGAGTACCCCCCACAGGATCCCTCGGGGGACACGGTCGATATGCCTATTTGCATATATACACTCTATATATTATATACACAAAAAGCTAAACACAAAATGAAAAAAAAAATCAAGACAAAAAATAAACTTGTCTGAAGGAGAAACAGTTGTGATGACAGAGTTTAAAATAGTCTTGAAAACGGTCAGAGGGTGTGTCCTTTGGTAAGTGGAATCTGATCAAACTTACTAAAGAAATCAACTCACTGGTTGGAAAAGTGAAAAATGTTAAAGTGTTGAGAGATGGATCTTTATTGATCATTTGTAATGATGTTAAACAAAAATAAAGTGCCCTGAATATAAAAAAGTCCTAGATTAGAATGTGAGCGGCGTTATTTCAGGTATTACCTTGCTCCACCTCTCTGCCTTGCTCGGATACTTTTTTTCTCTGCCCCCTGCTTGCTTGCATTTTCCTGCCTTTTACTTTTTATCTCCTTTTTATTTCTTAACCGAAACCACAGAAAATTAGATTTAGTTATTTTATTTATTTTCTTTTATTTAGTTTTTTAGTTTGATTTTGAAAAGATACCTATCTTCACCACAATGGACTTTCATAAGCTTTTACAGAAGATAGCTGTTAGAGAACTGAAAATCTCGACTCGAAGTGAATTATGATGCAAATGCCATGCATAGAAATGAAACAACCCTCCCTGTGATTCCGAACGGTGACCACCAGCCCAGCAACTCAGTGAACAAACAGTTCCCTGAGGAAAATGAGAATCATTTGACCACTCTGGGTGCAAGACCAAAGGATCAACGAACCCCACACCTAGACAAAGAAAACTGGCCGAGACTACAGAGAGATGTCCCAAGTCAAATGAAACAACAACGGGCTTTTCTCACAACAAATGATAGAAATAAACCTGCTGGAAATGTTGGAATTCCGTTACTAAACAGACTCTTGCACCCAGAGTGGTCCAGGGATTCTCATTTTCCTCAGGGAACTGTTTGTTCGCTGAGTCGCTAGGCTGGTGGTCACCGTTCGGAATCACAGGCAGTGTTGTTTCATTTCCATACGCGGTGTTTACATAATAATTCACTTCTAGTCGGCAGATTTTCAGTTCCATAACAGCTATCTTCTATAGAAGCGTGTCAAAGTCCTCTGTGGTGAAGGTAGGCATCTTTTCAAAATCAAAAATAAAGAAAAGAAAATAAATAAAATAACTAAATCCAACTTTCTGTTGTTTTGACTAAGATATAAAAAGGACATAAAAAGTAAAAGGCAGGAAAAAGCAAGCAAGCAGGGAGCAGGGAAAAAAGCGTCCGAGCAGGCAGAGAGGCGGAGAGCAATGCTATACTTTAAAATTACATTGATAGACGCATTGCTTCTTACCTGGCTCTGGATGGGCATCATTCCTCTGCAATTCCGTTCATAGACCTGTTCCTGACTCATCCTCAGTTTTTAAAAAATATTTACTCTTAAAATCCCCCCAAGCCTTTGGGGTCATCTTCTCTTTTCCTCTTTTCTGTGCACCTGTGATTCTTAGTTTGCAGCGGAACGAACTTTCAAAGCTGCAGCCATTGTCCTAATGGTCAAACCATTTTATGTTGGGGTGGGAGGAGTTGTAATGTGCCCTTATTTAAAGAAAACATATTACATATACCTAATGCAAAAATGTATATATATATATATATATATATATATATATATATATATATATATATATATATATATATATATATATATATATATATATATTTACTCCAATATTAAATATTTTTCACAGAAATATTATCGAAAAATTAGTTTCCACCCACACACACACCCTGTCCTGGGCCTGGGACACTTGACCCATTTGTCCCCCCACCCCACCCGCCCCCCATCCCTGTCAGCAGGCGTGGTTGGGAACATCATCAATCTAATTGTAATAGCTTTGGATGGATTGGGGACATGAAAGCTCCAAATTTGGGTTTAACTCAGTTTCAGTATAGTTTTACGGTTCCACAGTCACCAATTCCACCATTACTATTATTATTATTACTGCTATTTATCACACCAGACGTTGATCTGCAATTGGGGTAATTTCTTAAAAAGGGAAAGACTCCAGAATGGGTTGTAGTTAATAATTGTTTTGGAGAATTTAAAAATAGTATAATTATATATACAGATGGATCTAAAGATCCAAAAAAAAACTTGTCCATGCATTTGTTACTACAAGGCTGGACTATTGTAATTCTTTACTATCAGGAAGTCCACAAAATGCAGTTCAAAGTCTTCAGCTGATCCAAAATGCTGCAGCAAGAGTTCTGATGAAAATCAACAAGAAGGATCGTATTTCTCCAATTTTAGCTGCCCTTCATTGGCTTCCTGTTAAATCAAGAATAGAATTTAAAATGCTTCTTCTAATGTATAAAGCCCTTAATAATCAATCTCCATCATATATCAGAGCTCTGATTACCCCATATGTTCCTAACAGAGCACTTCGCTCTCAGACTGCAGGTCTGCTGGTGGTTCCTAGAGTCTCTAAAAGTAGAATGGGAGGCAGATCCTTTAGCTGTCAGACTCCTCTCCTGTGGAACCAACTCCCAGTTTTGGTCCGTGAGGCAGACACCCTGTCTACTTTTATGACTAATCTTAAAACTTTCCTTTTTGACAAAGCTTATAGTTAGAGTGGCTCATGTTACCCTGAGCTACCTCTATAGTTGTGCTGTGATAGGCGTAGGCTACTGGAGGACATCAGGATCTATTTCTCTCACTCAACTTAGTTCTACTGTTCTCTAGTTTTGCATTGCATTGAAATGACTGTTGTCACTTCAGCTTTTAACTTTTTGCACTCTCTCTTTTTTCTTTATAGTAGGTACACCTGGTCTGACGTTCTGTTAACTGTGACATCATCCAGGGAAGACAGATTACCCACTACTACCATCTAATGTAGAACAGATTACTGGATCAATGTGTGCTTCTGTGGTTGTTTGTCTCTCTTGTTGTGTCTCTGTTCTGTCTTCTGTAACCCCCAGTTGGTCGAGGCAGATGACCGTTCATACTGAGCCCGGTTCTGCTGGAGGTTTTCCTTCCTGTTAATGGGGAGTTTTTCTTTCCACTGTCGCTTCATGCTTGCTCAGTATGAGGGATTGCAGCAAAGCCATGGACAATGCAGACGACTCTCCCTGTAGCTCTACACTTCTTCAGGAGTGAATGCTGCTTGTCGGGACTTTGATGCAATCAACTGGTTCCCTTATATAGGAAATTTTTGACCAATCTGTATAATCTGATTGAATTTGACTTTGTAAAGTGCCTTGAGATGACATGTTTCATGACTTGGCACTATATAAATAAAATTGAATTGAATTGAATTGAATTGAATTGAATTGAATTGAATTGAATTGAATTGAATTGAATTGAATTGAATTGAATTGAATTGAAATAGTGGCAGAACAGGAGCAGCTGTGAATATCCCACACCATAAGGTCATGATTAAAAGGAGAACAGATCATCTAGCAGTTTTTACAGTTGAATTAATTGCCATTATGTTAGCTTTAGAATGGTTGCTTGATGATAATATTAGGGAAGAAAGTAAATATGTAGTTGCAACAGATAGTCAAGCTGCATTATGAGGTATAAAATCAGGCAAATCTTGTAGATTAGATTTATTATTAGGTATATATCACTTATTAGTTCAGCTACAAAATAAGAAATGTTTTGTTTGATTTATCTGAATTCCTGCTCATGTAGGTATAGAAGGAAATAAAGAAGTAGATATATTAGCTAAACAGGCCCTGAAATGAGATTTATATAAAATTCAAAAGAATGTGGGGTTTAGTAGTTGTATGAATGGAAGGTGGAAAGAAGAGTGGTCATATCTCAACTTAAATTTGGTCATACTGGACTTAATAGTTTTCTTTTCAGAACAGCAAAACATGAAACAGGGACTTGTAATTATTGTAATCAAATGGAAATGGTCCCTGTGACCCCATGAGGGATTAAGTGGGTCAGAAAATGGATGGATGGATGGATGGAAATGGAAACGGTGGAAAATTATTAGAATGTAGTAAGTATTCAGAGGAACGTCAGCTCTTATAGTCAATACTATATATAGAGAAAATATGATTTTCTATGATAAATCTTTTAGGAAATAAATCAAATTCTGTTAGAAATCACCAGTCTCCTCGTCTTTCCCCAGCAGAACCCGGACAATCCTACCTGCCAGCACCACCTCTGATCACACAGCACATTTTTTACAATAAACTTTCTTACCAAACTGTCTGTCTCCGTGGTTGCCCTGATTGAGAGTCTCACTTCTTGAATCATGACAATTTCGCCAGATATTTCAGTGTGTTCAGAGAAAGACGTGAGACTGATATGTTGCTATGGTGGTTGCTATGGATGCAGGGTTCTAACGTCACCGACTTGTGCCGAGATTCCCGTACATAACAAACAACATTTAAGCAAAATATCTTTGTTGTATGCATGTTGATGACATCTCTAGCAAGGAATATGCATAATATATCTATAATCCCAAAGGTGCCATCTGTTGGATGAAGTGATGTACTACAGTCGTAGATGCTTCGACATTGCACAGTTAACTGATAAATTCAAGAGAGTAACAGCAAGGCTGGGGATATCTGCAAACCTGTATTTGAGCTTTAAACAGAGACCAAGCTGAAGAAGCTCAGACCGCAGGACCAAATCATGCCTGTCTGATTTGTGATAGCCCAACCAGGACCTGTGTGTGTGTGTGTGTGTGTGTGTGTGTGTGTGTGTGTGTGTGTGTGTGTGTGTGTGTGTGTGTGTGTGTGTGTGTGTGTGTGTGTGATTTAAAGTGAGGTCTGTTATGAAAAGTGTTATGTAAAGTGAGGACCTTTTTCAGTCCTCATTTTTTTCTGGCCAGTGTGTTTGGTTTAGGTAAGGCTTAGGGTTAAGAGAAGCAGCTTTCAGCTTCTATGCTCAACAAATCTGGAACAAACTTCCAGAAAACTCAAAATCAGCAGAAACACTTAGTTCCTTTAAATCCAGACTGAAAACCCACCTGTTTAGAGCTGCTTTCAGCCATAATAACAGGAACACTGACCAATATATTGATGTTTTCACCTGATACTATTTCATGTGTTTTACTGGTCACACAATGACACTTTTGATGTGTTTATGATGTTTTGCTACTGAAATGTGCTATACCAACAAACTTGACTTTACTTAGGGTTAGGTATATACTGGCATGTGATGTAAGTACTGAGTTCTGACATGGAGAAAAGTCCTGGACATTTAGAGACAGTAATCTAACCTCTGGTCCTCATGTCCCCCAGGCTGAGTGGCTCCGGAGGGAGGGACTCTGTCCTCACACTGGTCCATGGTGCTCAGTTCACCTCAGCTCACACACCTTCTGCCTTTTGAGGAAGAATCACATATTATAAAGCTAGATATTAACAAATAAAGAATGATGGAGCAACAGTTACACTTCGGGGGTCTCATTTATAAATTATTGCGTAGGATCAATATTGTCAGCCAAAAGCCAAAAATGGCATACGTCAAAAAAACAAAAACAAATCCTGATTTATAAAAACATCAACATGCACACCAGTAATCAATTTTACTTTATAAATCCTAATGTTTGCATACCAGGTCCCTCCTCGGTTTGATTCCAGGAAATCAAAACCTGATGGAATTTGTTCAGTGAAGGACAGAAAGAAATATCTTTCTATCAAGTTTTTTTCCTGGTTTCTTTGCATGGCAAGAAGAATGGAACACAAACCATTACTGAACGCTAGAACATCTAGCCTTTACTATAGATGTTCATTAATACTATAATTTACAACACTCATCCCCAGATGGGTCTTTAAAGACAAACAGTAAAACAGCATAGCAAGATAAAAGGAAACAATGTTTTTCTTAATATTTAGGATAAGACACGACTCCTCCAAGCTTTCAGAATAAAAATAATTTGTTTTACTGCGACTCCCTCCTTCAGAGCTGCTGAGGAAACAGAACTGACTGTTCATCTCACAATGATTTGAAATTAACTGCAGTAGAAAAACATCCAAACAACTAAAATCAACCCTAAAATCAAGAATGTAGACAAGAAACAATAACAAATATTTATAAACTATTAATATTAAAATGTAATCCTTGCAGACTTTCTGACATCATGTCACTTCCATAGAGCTCAGATACTGTGAAAGGATTTGTTTATTCCCTGAAAGCAGCCCAACCTGCTGAGCAGCTGCTCATTCCAGCCAATGAGCTTTGAGCTGCTAATGAGCTGTGGAAACATTCAGGGACTTTAAACAGATCAACACCTCGCGTTGTTGTTTGACGCAATATAAATAAAATTTAATTAAAAATTAGATGTAACCTGAAGGCAGTTTTGGGAAATTTTTTATATCTTTATCAGTTGAGCTGTGATCTTGAAATGATGCTAAGCTGGAAATGGACTTTAAGCTAACAGTTCAAAAGTGCTTTTCAATAATAATAATAATAATCATAATAAAGAAGCAGAAGCCTTATGCTTTCATACTCAGGTTTGTTTGGTACTGAACTTCCCTTTTTCCCTTATAACTTCCTGGTGTGATGTCACACAGAAAACCTTTATATATAAAAACCATGGAAGAAAAACAAGGGACACAGTTTCGTTGTCATTTGTAACCATTTAAACACTGAAATGTCTGAGAAATCAAATCCCAGCACCCTCCACCAACCCCACAGATCAACCATCTTTGTTATCTATCTATCTATCTATCTATCTATCTATCTATCTATCTATCTATCTATCTATCTATCTATCTATCTATCTATCTATCTATCTATCTATCTATCTATCTATCTATCTATCTATCTTTGCAGTGTTGGCTTTTTGGGATCAACATGGACAGACGACCAGTCAACATTTTTCTCTACAGCTGACAATAAAATATAGTCAGAACGTACAGAGACTAAATCAAGTCTTTACGGAGTACTTACTGATTGCGTTTGGTGATAAAAGAAATTCAGTGCAGAAGTTGTGATTCCGTCTGATTATTTCTGCTTGCTGTCTGCAGTTATGACTGTTCTTTAACCTCATAAAAAGTTTTTATATCCAGACAGAGCAAGTAGCTTGACATCAGGACAGAACAGCGCTCTGAATGATCAGAGCAATACGTGAACAACGCAGCATTTTAGGTGTGGCCTCAATTTTTTTTTTTTGCATGCGTTTCATTATTTGTATTAGCCTAACCGGTTGAGCAGCATTTCCTTGCTTTATGGTCTGATACTATGACGTTAGACCTTTGTGTAATAATTATGTTTCTTTTTATAAGTTGGTGCATATTTAGATTGAAAAGCCTAGCAAACTATTTTAAGAACATGTAGGTTAACTTGATTTAGGACTTCTGCAGTCTTATATGTCCCAGTCACACTGAAACACATGTAATATCCACAGTGGTCCACTGGGGCAAATGTATTATCTTCACAATTTTGCTCAATGCATTTCAGTCCTACCCTTTATTTGGCTGATTCATTTACTTGGCTTGCAACCAGGAACCAAAAACATGGCTGCCATTGCCTGAACTTTATGTGGAAAGCCCAACATTTAAGCAGACATGAGTAAATTTTGGTATGCTGCAGGGCATAGGTTTGTAACCTGTGTGGCACACATTTTTTTAGCCCTCTAAAAAAAATCTCTCCCTTCGCCACAGGTGACTGTAGGAGAAGGGAGGATGCCAGAGTGTCAACCTAGTGTGATACACCGCAGTTGGCCAATGTCTTCTGACAGCTCTCAAGTTCCCTATGTAATCCTTGTCTCCTGTCTCTCTCAGGTTGCCTCATGCTCTGGATCCCACTCCAAGCGTTCCCTCCGGCTCTGATGTACCAAGTCAACCTTCCTTGCTCTCACCACTCCGGATCCCTTTCCTGAGGGCTTCCTCAAACCTAAGGCGTCTCTGGTTGAGTCTCCTCCCTCTCTCTGTTCAGATCCTATGCCCAAGGCTCCTTTGACGTTACCAAGCCGGGCTGAGGACCTTACCGGATCTCCCCTGGTTCCTCCAGCTGTCCACCGACCACTGCTCCCACCACCGGGCCTGCTCCGACCCCACTCAACCTGCCCGCCCGCCAGCCACTCAGTCACCTGCTGCCATCACTGGGAGTCACTGGCTGAGTCCATACTCCACTCCACCCATCCTGGCTAGGTTCTCGTGCTCAGTGGTAAGCCCCCCCGCATTGTCTCATCTCCCGTATGCTGTGTTCCCCCCTAACTCTTTATCTCGTCCACAGATCGAACGAGTCCCCAGTCCCACATCACTCCTTGGTACGGCTTACCCCTCGTGATTGCACATTTCTCCTCTCTATAATTCGAACCTCCCGAGTGAGATCTGCATGTGGGCAAAATACCTGAAAACCATGACAATCCCGCCTGTCCTCGTCCAGCCTGTCAGCCTGCCCGTGTAACGAACCTTATTCTGTTCCCCGACTCTGAGTCTGGATTCTGTCTTGGACTATCTCGTACTTCTGGTTTACCGGTTTTTGAGTAAGGACTATTTGTGACCACAAACTCTGTCTTGCTATGTTTAGTTTTTCATATCAGTCCGTCATCTGGTCTCCTTTTCACTACATGCCCATAAATAAACCTTTAATATACTTTTCGCTTGTCTGGCTGAATACTGGGTCCTTCTGTCCTAGTACAGAAAGCTTACTCTACTGCTTTCTGTGTCAGAAAGGTCAGATCAAAGACCTCAAACTGTATATTTCTTAGATTTTTTTAGTGATGAATCTCATTATTTTTGTATGTTTGTTAATGTATGTGTAGTAGTATAGAAATATATATATTTCTAAAAAAAATAGTTTTCAGGTTGTAAAGAATCGGAGGAAGGTGGACCCAGAATTCAACCAAAACAAGCGAGGTATGTAATGAACAGATCTAGAGGATACAGGGACAGGCAGGCTCTGTGGTCAAAATGGTAGTTCAACAACTGGTACACAAATAGGCAGTCCAAAAACAGGCAGAAGAAAAGACAGGGGTAAGGCAAACTCGGATAATTTTCAGGCAGGTTCAGGTCGGTAAACAGGTAAGCAATCAAAACTGGAACAGGACAATCAGACAGGGAAACAGGCTGGCTCAGAAAACGCAAAGGCAGCAATTGGGTTAGGTCTGCAGACATACAAACGAGATGCTGGACAGAACTAACCAAAAGTGACTATATAAACTATATAGTGGAGAGAGCAGGTGAAACAGAGTGAAGCTAATTACAATACAGGCAGGTGGAACTGATCAGAGCAAGTGAGCTGACAGAATGCTGAAGGGGAGCAAAACTGAGCTGATAACGTGACAAGGTAACCTAAACAGTACATACGCTACTATCAAAACCAAACTGGAAAGAACCCATAACCAGAAACTGAACTAAATAATAAAATAACAAACATGAGCCAGAACAGAATATTACACAGGTGTGAAGTTCTGGTGGAGCAAAGTGGGCGGGGTATATAAGAGGAAGCTGCCTGCAGTTGGAGACATGACTTCCTGGTGCTCCTATTGTGTGGCTGCGTCTCGTGGTTTCTGGTAGAGAACGACAACAAACTGATAAGTGTGGTGCACGCTACTTTTATTTCCTGGTGCTGAAACGCAACTGTGCTGCCCTCCTCCTCTCCCTTGTGCTACGAGTGTGTCTGTGCGTGTTTGTGTGGATTGGCAGGTAAAAAAGTATCACTCATTCTAAGTTCCAGTTGCTGTAGTTCTGTTTTAGTGATCAGTAGTGATGGTGAGCTTCATTTCTTGAAGCTTCATGTGCACACAACACCACCTACTGGCCAGGTGTATCTTAACACCTGTGATGCGTTGATTTTTTTTGTCTATTATGGCTCTTGGGAATGACTTCACAACAATTTCCCCTCAGCGGCAAAACTGAAGCACACAGAGGTTCACGCTGCGTCTTTACGCACGATCCAGCTGCTGATGTCTCCTCTCTTTTCAGCTCAATGCACTTCTAGACTGTTACAGTTTATAACCATCATCACCTTTCACAGCGACAGGTTTCTCAGTCAGTCGCCGCGCTGACCAGACAAATCTCTATTGCTCTCGTCAGTGCGGTGGTGTGGTGGGCGGATTTTACCCCCGTTGGTGCGCTGCGTGCCACGGATAAACAGTGGGGAAAATGCATAACTAAATACTGCAAAGGGCTTCTATAAAGGGAACAGGGGTACTGACAGTGATGGGCAGTAGCGCCGCTACATGTAGCGAAGCTATTAGTTAAACTACATTTTCCAGTAGCTTGACCGTAGCGTCGCTGCTTTATGAATCAAGTAACTTTCCTGTAGTGACGTTATTTTTTTGATCAAGTAGCGACGTAGCGTCCACAAACGCTACAAAATCCAGGACATAACTAAGAAATGAAACCAGGTTTGCTATTTTGAAACAACTTTCAGAGTGAACAATCAATCTGAGTTGTTGGTTGGACATGTTCATGCGCGAGCTTCTACTTTGCCTCTCCTGTCTGTATCTATAGAAACATGCGCATGCATACGGCAGTGGAACTTATGGCAAGCCGATTAGGCATATTATCGTCCGTACAATAACGCGCAGGTCCAAACCGTATTTTACGCGAGCGCGCGTTTTTTACGTCACCGCGCGCGTAAAATACGTGCAGTGGCGTTAATAACGTTTGGTGGCGTTTTTTGCATATTATATTATCAGGAGGTTGTCTTTTATGTGCTCAGCCACTAGATTTAAAGGCGTTTTACCCAATAAGAACACTGCAGCACCAGACACAACCAGGAGGTCCCTGATCGTTGGGGAAAGGCAGAAAGAAGATGCACCTTCCTTCTGGTCCTGTCTAAATCCTGCTTAGTTCAATAATAAAGTCTGATATTACACAAAACTCACTCTGCTTGTTCTCCCTACTTATGCCCTTGATGCAGAAAATAAATGAAATCTTTAACAGAAATGTTATTATTAATTCTGAAAATATTATCATGTTGTAGTATAGTGATTCAGTTTTCTGTCCAGGTTAACTTGTTATTACGCTAGACCACCAGAGGGAGTGGTGAGTTAGTTTCAGGGGCGAAGCAGAAAAAGAAGATGACTGCCGACATGTTCAGTGTAAGCTGTTTTCCAGAAATAAACGGGAGCAGCCCCCAAGAAAAGAGTGTGACCCTGCTTTATTAAGTGTGAGGTTATCACATATTGGCGACGAGGATACTGGCTGCTATCAGGAGGCACCTGCTTTCCGTGACGGAAGACGTGAGGAGAAGCACGTTGTCAGACGGTCGAAACGGAGCGGAGAAAATTCCGACAGAAGTACTTCGGTAGGCCGCGATGAGCGCAATGATAGGCACTCTGTCAGCATTTGATGCTAAAGAACAGACTTGGGAAGAGTACTGTGAGATTTTGGATCAGTTTTTCGAGGCAAATGACATCGACGACGGTGATAAGCAGAGGGCTATACTTATTAGTGTGGTGGGACCAGCCACGTATAAGCTAATGAGGAACCTCGTGAGCCCGGATAAGCCCAGCTCGAAAACGTATAGTCAGTTGGTTACACGGATGAAAGAGCATTTTAATCCGAAACCGAGCGAGATTGTGCAGAGATATAAGTTTGACTCTCGTTCCCGTCAACCCGCTGAGTCCGTTAGTGCTTATGTGGCAGAGCTCAGACGCCTGGCTCAAGATTGCAATTTTGGAGCTACACTTGACCGGAGGTTGAGAGACCGTTTGGTCTGTGGGATTGCTGACGACAGGATTCAAAGACGCCTATTGTCGACGAGCGACCTGACATTTGAAAATGCATTTCAGATTGCTGTGGCTGAAGAAGCAGCGAATAGGAACATTTCGGACTTGCACCAGTCGGCGGCGTGTCACAGCATGGTGGCGGAGGGACACGGAAGAAAAACAGATTGGAAAAAGACGGAGAGTGTGTGTTACCGATGCCACGGGAAGCGCCACAGTGCTGGCGAATGTTGGTTTAAAGACGCCACATGTCACGTTTGTGGGAAGCTTGGACATATTGCAAAGGCCTGCAGATCCAGGAATAAAAATAAAGAGGAGACCAGTCATATGAAAAAAGGTGCACGTCAAGGAGGACGCCAAGGACGTTCATACAGATCACACAAGGTATGTGACAAGCAGGATGAGGACAGTATGTTAAATCAGGAGGAAGAGGCTTTCACTCTAGCCTGTTTAACAACTGGGACTTCTATCCAGAGAGTTGAGCCTTTTGAGGTGAAAGTGGAAGTAAATGGGAAAGGAGTGAAGTTTAAAATTGACACAGGATGTAGTGTCAGTTTGATGAATGAAACCCAGTTTCGGGAGTTGTGGCCGGCACACAGTCGACCACAGATAGAACAAAGTAAACTCTCTCTTAAATCATACAGCGGGGAGAAAATTACAGTTTTGGGCGTGGCCCAGGTCGAAGTACACTATACGAACCAGAAGAAAATGCATCCCCTAGTGGTGGTGAAAGAGACTGGATCAAATCTGCTAGGCAGAGGATGGCTGAAAGAATTAAAGCTAAAGTGGGATGAGATTAAAAACGTGAAAACAGAGGCACAGGCCTTACAGGACGTTCTCTCACAACACAAAGAGGTTTTTAAAGAAGAGTTAGGATTGTTAAGAGGTGTGCATGCAACCATTCGAGTTTCGGCAGACGCCCAGCCTAAATTTTACAAACCTCTTTCAGTCCCATATGCAATGAGGACTAAGGTGGAGGAGGAGATAGAACGACTTCTAAAGGAGGATATCATAACTCCAGTAAAGTACGCAGAGTGGGCAGCGCCCATTGTTCCCGTTCTGAAGCCGGATGGCTCTGTCAGAATTTGTGGTGATTATAAATTAACAGTAAACAAGGCATCGTCACTGGAACAGTACCCAATTCCCCGCGTTGAAGACCTTTTCAATGCTCTAACTGAAGGCAAACTGTTCACTAAGCTTGACTTGAGTCATGCATATCAGCAGATAGTAATGGATGAGGGCTCCAAGAAATACCTGACTATAAACACACATCGTGGCTTGTTCACTTATAACAGGTTACCTTTTGGAGTGTCATCAGCCCCAGCTATTTTCCAAAGAACCATGGAAAGTTTGTTGCAAGGTCTACCAAATGTTGTAGTCTATTTGGATGACATATTGCTGACTGGAAGTGACACCAGAGAACACCTGAAAACACTGGATGAAGTCTTAAAAAGGCTGCAGAAAGCTGGACTGCGACTTCATAGGAATAAATGTGTGTTTTTGCAGGAGCAGGTGGAATACCTGGGTCACAGAATCGATGCAGAAGGTTTGCACCCAGTGCAAAGCAAAGTGAGAGCTATTGAGGAAGCTCCACCTCCTACCACAGTGACTGAACTGAAAGCTTTTTTGGGCCTTTTAAATTACCACAACAAGTTTCTCCCTAACCTTGCCACACGCTTGGCACCATTACATCAGCTGCTGAGGAAAGGAGTTCCATGGTCTTGGAATAAGGAACAGCAGGAAGCATTCAGTTTAGCTAAACAGCTGCTGAAATCAGCCAAAGTACTGTGTCATTACTCTGCAGACAAGGACTTGGTGCTTGCATGTGACGCCTCACCATACGGAGTGGGAGCCGTGTTGTCGCATGTGATAGAAGATGGAAGTGAGAGACCTTTAGGTTTTGTCTCAAGGACATTGACACCAGCAGAAAAGCGTTACTCGCAGCTCGACAAGGAGGGTTTAGCCATCATATTTGGGATCAAGCGATTTCACAAGTACATTTATGGTCGGAAATTCAAAATCTATACTGACCATAAGCCTCTGATCTCTCTCTTTCATGAAGCTAAGCCGGTGCCACAGATGGGATCACGAAGAGTGCAAAGGTGGTCTAGCTTGTTAGGAGCATATGAGTACAAAATAGTATATAAACCAGGTAAAGATCAAGCCAACGCAGACGCCTTGAGCCGCCTGCCACTACCACAGATAGATGACGAGGAGGAGTCAGGACAAGTCTTCATGCTGGATGTGATGGATAATCCACCCATCAAAACACCTCAAATACAGCAATGGACGGCTAAGGATCCATTACTGTCACAAGTGCGGGCTTGGTGTCTTAAAGGTTGGCCTAACAAAGTGGACATTCAGTTCAAGGCTTACAGTCAGAGAAGGTTGGAGTTGAGTGTTGAAGATGAATGTGTCCTGTGGGGTGCCAGAGTGGTGATTCCACAGAAAGGAAGGTCGGCTCTTTTGAAGCAACTGCATAGTGTGCATCCTGGAATCTCTAGGATGAAGGGTTTGGCACGTTCCTATATGTGGTGGCCAGGAATGGATGCTGACATAGAGGGGGAAGTACAATCCTGCCACACTTGTCAGGAAAATAGGAAGGCTCCAGCAGCAGCACCCCTACACCCCTGGGAGTGGCCAGAGTCACCCTGGAGTAGATTGCACGTGGATTACGCCGGCCCTCTTTCAGGCAAGATGTTTCTTGTTGTGGTGGACGCACATTCAAAGTGGATTGATGTGTATCCTACAAACACTGCAACAAGTCAGGTGACCATAGAGAAACTCAGACAGTGTTTCAGCACACATGGTTTACCCCAGATGCTTGTTTCGGACAACGGCACATGCTTCAAGAGTCAGGAGTTTGAACTGTTCTGTAAACAGAATGGAATACAGCATGTTACATCTGCACCTTTTAACCCGGCATCAAATGGCCTGGGGGAAAGGGCTGTTCAGATTTTGAAACAAGGCCTCAAGAAAGTAAAAGAGGACACTATGGAAACAAGGTTGGCAAGATTCCTGTTTAACTATAGGATCACACCACAAAGTACCACAGGCTTGTCACCTGCTGAGTTACTGATGTCGAGGAGATTGCGTTCTACACTGGATCTCCTGCTGCCGGACATCAAGGCCAAAGTGTGTAAGAAACAAGCTAAACAGAAGGAATATCATGATGCCCACAGTAAGTGGAGGAGTTTTTCTCCCGGCGCTGATGTATACGTCCGAAATTATAGTCATGGTCCGACGTGGGTGCCTGCTATCATTGTGGGGAACACTGGTCCAGTGTCTTACACCGTACAGATGGAAGATGGACGGGTTGTGCGGCGTCATGTGGATCAAGTCAGGAAACGACATGTGATACAGAAGGAGAGGGATGACATGGAAGCAAGGTGCGCTCTTCAGGGTCCGGAGGAAGGAGTGACGTTCGAGTCATCAGTCTCGGGGGCGCCATTTTCGGGAGAAGAAGTGGTGGGGGAGCCTGCCGGCACTGCCCCAGTTCTACTTCCTACGGATGGTGTGCCAGGTGTGGACAGTCAACGAAGGGCCGATCCACCTCCTGTACTACGCCGCTCTGAACGCCAAAGGAAGACTCCCCCGTACTTGAGTGATTTTGTGTGTGGATAGTTTTTTTTTTTACATTAGAGGATACTTGAACCAAATGGTTGATTTTCCTTCCCAGAGAGAAAAAAAAAAGATATATATGTTATTTCAATGTAAAAAAAAAAAAAAAAAAATATATATATATATATATATATATATATATATATATATATATATATATATAACTGGAAGGTTGGTTCTTATGTAATTTCGCTGGCTGAGTTGAATCTTAAAGGGGGAGGAATGTAGTATAGTGATTTAGTTTTCTGTCCAGGTTAACTTGTTATTACGCCAGACCACCAGAGGGAGTGGTGAGTTAGTTTCAGGGGCGAAGCAGAAAAAGAAGATGACTGCCGACATGTTCAGTGTAAGCTGTTTTCCAGAAATAAACGGGAGCAGCCCCCAAGAAAAGAGTGTGACCCTGCTTTATTAAGTGTGAGGTTATCACAATGTGAATATAAATACAAAGCATACAGAAAATGCAGCTTTATTAAGTGACCTGGTTTATTTTATTTAGCTTTTAATTTCATTTCAACATTTAGTTCTACTACTTGGCTTGTGCTTTGGTAGTTTCATGTTTAAAATGACAAAAGAAATATGAAAAAGCTTATGGTGCATCTTCTTTCTGCCTTTCCCCAACGATCAGGGACCTCCTGGTTGTGTCTGGTGCTGCAGTGTTCTTATTGGGTAAAACACCTTTAAATCTAGTGGCTGAGCACATAAAAGACAACCTCCTGATAATGTAATATGCAAAAAACGCCACCAAACGTTATTAACGCCACCGCACGTACTAGGCCAATAACCTTTTTGTTTTATTTCTAGCAGCAATTACTTCAGTTTGTATTTTATTATGCTGCTCATAAAGCAATGTCTACACTGTGTTAGGTCATTGGCTGATATTTAATAAATGTTTTAACCAGTGTATCTGACTCATTTTGAATTGATCTGACATTAGGTTGGTACAACGTTAAGTAGCTTCTGATGTAGTTAAGCTACTTTTAACACATTTGTGTAACTTAGCTTGCTATATTTCTATAGCTGGTAGCTTTTGTGTAGTGAAGCTTAATTTATTGTTGAGTAACTGATAGCTTAGCTTACTACACTGGACAAGTAGCTTATCCAACACTGGATACTGACAGGTCTGAGATGAAGCCCCTGATGTTACAAGTTCTTTAAAAAGACCCTTAAAAGTGCGCACCTGAATTAAAGCGCGAGGCAGCAGCGCACCGAAGCGCCACTGATTCTATGTTGTTAAAAACAAAAAAGCATGAAATACAGCTACTAACTCTCCTATTGACTTTAACTGGCACACGTTGCTACCGATGTGAGGACATTAAACGTAGTGATTCACGTTTTGAATGGTGACCGGTGATAAAAGCACCTGCTCCGAGGGAAAGGAGGGAGGGGGGGAGCAAGCGCTGAGGCACAGAAATACGGTGCATGTAGTTAAAAAAATGCAGAATTAATAAAAACGAAACTTATAAACAGACCAAGTGGCGTTTTCAACTGCATCTGGTTAGCAGAACTGTTTTATGATCCAGCGTGCAGCCATAACTGGTTCTGAATGAACCGGTCATCAGGCAAACTCTGAGCCACTTCCTGAAGCAGTCACGTGGTACAGCCGGCCAGCGAGGCTTCAGACGTCATCGTTTTCGGCTCTAAAACGATGACGCCTAAATGAAGCAAGCTTCGATACGCGCTTTACGGAAACGCCCCCTCCATTACTCGACACATGCCTCGAAGCCTCGCCACGTCACGTAACATCACTAGTGATCAGTCAACTTTCATAGGTCTCCCCACGTTGGGACCACTGCTGCTCTGGTTACCTTGATTTTACACGGTTTCCTGCCGAAGTCGGGCTGTGGCGGTGTTTGGGGTGTGGCAGCGGCGCACCCAGTTTGCCTCCTGTAGTGGCGTGGCCAGAGGCCCACCTTCGGTTTTGACATTTTAACTTGTTCTTTTATGTTTATTGTTTTTGTTACAGCC
Organism: Fundulus heteroclitus; assembly: GCF_011125445.2. Classification (NCBI taxonomy): domain Eukaryota; kingdom Metazoa; phylum Chordata; class Actinopteri; order Cyprinodontiformes; family Fundulidae; genus Fundulus; species Fundulus heteroclitus. The sequence continues at coordinate 96,393 of NW_023396750.1, forward strand.
CTTTTGTGGATTTTATTTTATTTGGGCTGATCATTGTTTTTCTATTAGGTTAGTTTTAAGAGTGTTGTGTTTATTAATTGTTTTGTTTGTTTTTGTTGGCAGTACTCAGGTCCGGCGGTGGTGCTGGTGTGGCCACGGCGTCTTCCTTTTCTTGTGTGCTGTGATTTCTGAGTTTGGGTTGTCTCACTGTGTTTGGTGTTTTTAAAGGGTTTTTGTTTGCTGTAACGCCGTCCTTACAGTGGCCCTTTTGATAGTGACCTCAGTCACTGTAGTTTCTTTTGTTTTTCTTCTACTTTTGTTTGCTCATTATGAAGAATTGGTTTTAAAAGGTTTTAAAGTGTTTTAAATGCTTGTAATAGTTCTTGTGGTAAACTTTGAAGATTTGGCTGTGGGTGACAGTGGGAGGCAGGAATAAATAGGCAGAGTCCCAGGTGAGATGACCTGAACCCAATTAACAGCAGGAGGGGAAGCTGAGAATGTGGACTGGAGAAGAGAATGAGGAACACCAAAGCCGACCAGAGAGACCAGGCAGGAATTAGCAGGATTTAGGAAACGATGATGCACAAATCCCTCCAGGAATACCCCTTTTGATGTCTGAAAGCCATGTTTCAAGGACAGCTTTAGTTTTATCATCCATCCACTTTGTTTTCCGCGGTGGTGATAACACTTACACCACGAAGGTAGCGTGGGAACCCGGAACAGGTGAGTTGGAATGTTTAACAGAAGTGGAGGCGGGGATTGATGTCCATCAACATTAAATATAACAGGGTTGTAGCAAGGAGCGTGGAGATTCAGCAGGTCTTGGCAATTATACACAAGCAGGGACTCAGTTTTCTGTATGACCAAGTTTAAAAACAGCACTAAGAAGTATATATGAAACAGAGACAGATGAGCAGCCAAACACACTGGGACCATCCTGCCTTGTCACATACCACCAAATTCTGCGAATAAAAACGTAAAATAGATCTTTTACAGTTCCCAGTGACATCAAGGCAGACCTAGTAAAGGCTTAACCCTAACCCTACCCAAAAGATTCACATACTACGCAACTTCAGTTTGTTTCAAGTCTAAGGTTTGTTTTGTTTCGCTCCACCATCGCTTGATGGTTGATGAGTGTTATTACCACATTAAGATGGAACATTAATGTCGATGTAATGGTGTTTTGTATAACTGTAGGATTAGCCCATTTAGTGGCCGGTCGCTACAACGACCCCTAGCTTCCCAGAAAAATTATCGCAGTAATAAAATTAAGCGTCCTAAAGTTACAGAATTTACTGAGCAAATCATTCTTTGAAATGTTATTTTCTCAAATGTTTTGTATAACTCAGAATTTAATTGTGAATGGGTTGAAACACATACCAAATGTTGTTCTTAATTAGTCAAGCTAATTTAATCACATTCCATAATCTTTAAAATTAACTTTGATTCACTCAGATCTCACTCAGGATTCAATTAAATCATTCTGATGATGATGATCAACCATTTTACTTTGTCCTTTTGTTTCTTTGTGTGTACATAGTTCCTTGGCTTTTTTATCTCCATTTTGCTTAGTAGTTTAGTTAAGTTTCACTAGCCTGGTACAGAGGATTTGTTGATTGAAATATAGTGTTAATTCAGATAAACAGTATTCTATAGTAATGTTAATTTTATGTTTGTTAATAAATTAATAAATATTTTGAACTTGAAGAGAAGTTGTCACTCATTTACTCTATATGTGTGCAGAGAACACCAGTGCTCAAATCATGTCCTGATATCAGCTGTTTAAATAACTTAAAAACATGCTTATAATAGCACAACAAAGCTAATGTTGCAAATGCCTCCGCAACTGTAACCATGCATTGTAAGTAGCCTACACTCATTCATGCTTGTAACTTCTGTTGCTTCTTTGTGCCAGCAACTATTTATATTTAATGTTTACGTTAAACACCACTCCCAAATCTAAAACACAATAATAACTACCAATGTGATGCAGTACATCAATAAAAAAATAGAACTGTTATTCCACAGTATACACAAATTTTTCGTAGCTAATAAAGGAGTGGAAACCCAGTCATCCTGTCACAAATGAACTTTGTTCATCAGTATAGCCTCATTGTGTTAGGTGCCAATAATCTGAAGTATGAACGTACAGTCCTCGTCATGGCTGACCCAGGTTCGGTTCTTGACTAACCCTTTACTGCATGTCCTCCAAATCTCTCTAATCCTTTTCCTGTCAGGCTACTTTGTAAAAAAAAAATTCACTAGTGCCGTAAAAACCCAGAAAAAGAATTTTAAAAAACTTGTTCAACTGAGAAAAAAAACGTTTTTCATTCAGACATTTCAAAAAAATGTAATTTATCACTATGATAATAATAACATGATGACATGAAATTTTTTGTTTAAGGTTATAACACAGTCAAAATGTCATCCCAGCCCATCCCTAGCTTAGATAATGACATCACAAATATTATGTAAGTTTGTGTACGGCTAAGTTCGGCTTCCTTCTTTGCTCATCTGCTGGTGGAGGCGAAGAAGGTCCATGTACATGTATCATACTATTCAACTGTTTTAATATACTTGGTGTTCAGAGTACACTCAGACTGCACTCAGACGCATAACGTCCCCTTTGATTCCTTTAGTTCCTCTAAACACCCACACTCTAAAATAAACACCCTCTAAGTAAAACTCAAACACAGAAATAGACTTTAACACTTTAATCTAAATGAGGGAGAGAAATGATCACAAAGTTCAGGCACTAGGCCCCTCTGCTGCTGGCCACATGAGAGCCACAAGCAAAAAGAGGCAGAACAAAGGAAATTACAAGTATTTTTACCCTTCCCAGCATTTTATCACATCTTCATCAAATATACTCTATACCACAACAGAAGGAAACGTCATCATACTTTCACAAAATAACAAAAATACTTCCTGTCTGCCATATATCATGTGCCAAACCTGACCATTTTGTATGTTATTTGTCATTAGAGTAATCTAATAAACTAGGACAAACATAATGGAATGAAGGCTTTATGGAGCAGTCAAGACAAACTCATTAAATCATCATTGCTGAACAGCCAAATCTTGTATATATTGAAGTTTATTCTCTCTATTGTTAGAATTTGTTTAGTGATCTGAAGCAAAAAATTTCAAAAACAGCAAAAATCTGTAAGGAGGTAAATGCTTCTTCACAGAACTGTAAATCACATCAAATGTATATCTGAAGCATTTAAACCTGTTTATGTCCCCCTTTCCTTAAAATAACATGTTTTATAGCTTCATCTAAACTAAATTGAGCACAGATAACCAGAATACAGTGATATAACCAAACAGTGAGTTATTCATTCTTAAAGATCTACAATCTTTAAATAAAATATGCAAGAACTGGTCGCTTAACATGAGTTAAAATCCCGGATCAGCTCTTAAGGATAGAAGCATTAAAAATACAGACACTATAAAAAGGACATCTAATAAAACTAGTTTATGCTGACAGATTTTACACCAAGAGCCCCGATGTTCCTCTCTGCAGGTGGAGGGGGGCAACCTGTAGCTTCTTCAGGCTTAGGTCGATCATGCCGCATGAGCCAAGGCTGCACCATCCTCGGCTGTTTTGGAGTCATTTTTGATCCAAA
>NW_023396750.1:102500-136933 GCF_011125445.2 Fundulus heteroclitus
TGCACATAACAGTATATGGTATTTGACATTTTAAAAGTCTTTAGCCCCCATGAACATGAGAAAATCATCGTTGTTCGATGCTGTAGCGCATGTATTCCCTAGTTACCAGGGGAAAATAGGGAGTACCAATATGGCGGCTGGTGGCTTCTCAGCGACGTGTTCTACCTATGGCCAATCAGCAATCCAGTGAAGAAATAGAGATCAGTGGCCCCATTTGAATCCATTGGGGGAAAGGAGGAAATTTCAGTAGAACTTTCAGAGTTGATTGGGGGAACTGACACCTACTGCCAGCTTACCAAAGGTTGGTTTTACCCAATCACAGTATCAAATGAAAATGTAAGCAGCAGCTGCTATAAGAAACCACAAGGTAAGCTGTTCAAGGTTCTTCTTATTGTTCTTATTTCAAAGATGAAATTGTGGATTCTGACCAAACAGATGTAACAGCAGCAGCTATGTCCTGCCGCACTACCATGTTGGTTCGGCTGTGAGCTCAACAGCTCTTGCTTTTGTCACAGCTGGTATGTCCCGCCTTAAACCACAATACTGCAATGTGATTGGCCCAAAGTGTTTTAGGTTTGGGCCCTCATGGTTGAAGCAGGAACGGTACGAGATGGATTCTTGTGTGTGTGTGAATGCACAAGGATCGTGAAAATTCAACTTGCAAGCAAGGTTAACTCTTTATATGCTTTACAGGAACACTGATGAATTAGTCCAAATTCCAAAACCAGGATACAGAGGTTCAGTGAAGGTGGTGTTAAAGGTGTAGAGGTGGCTCAATGAGTCTGAGCAGACTCTGTAGAAGGACAGGATGCCAGCAGGTTGATCTACATAAACCGCTACTCTGTTAGCCATGGAGGAGGAGGATATGGGTGTTATTCTCTTATTGTGCCAAGCAGAGTAACCGTCATGATCTGAGCAGCCCAGACTCCAGGACTGGTTGTTAAATCCAAACACGCAGTCTTCACTAGACCCTTTCTTTCTGATTCCTTTGTAGCTTATTGATATTCGAACGTTTCCATGCCATTCCACCTCCCAGTAACTGCGACCAGTGAGACAATTTCTACACAGCAGCTGACAGAGATCAAATCTGTCTGGGTGGTCAGGGTAGAGTTGATCCTGGTCCACATGTTCCACCTTCCTGTTGCCTTCAGACAATCTGAGGTTTCTGCTCACTGTGTTTGTGTCGATTGTGAGCTGACAGGAATCTGAGGGAGAGAACAAAGACACTCCAGCTGCAGTTATTGACCATTTATTGATGATGACTCCTGAATGAGTGATGGGGCAGTATGGAGATGGCTGCTTCGTTGTCATGAATCAAATAAAATCACACTTACACTTCTTTACATCTTGTTTCAACCATTGGACTCCAGTCGGCTTCACCCTGAAAGGGGGAGGGGATCAGATCATCAGCGGCTGATGTAGCTAATGTTATATTCTGATTAAAAAGTGATCCTTTATTTGTTAGCAGTGTATTTCTGCTCGATAAATGTGAATATCAGCTAAACTCTGGAAATATACGGAGGGAGTTGTTAGAGTGTTGGCTGTTTTGGTGTTAATGACATTAACACCTGGGGTCTCATGTACCACACCTTTGTACACACAAAAAACACAAAAGCACAATATTTCAAGCACAGTTTGGTATGTAAAAACATGAACCCATCAAAATGGGTGGCAGTCACAAAAATTGTTTTAATCGACAATAACAAACCACAAAGTACTAAACCACACAGCAAGACAAGTTTATTTGTAAAGCACTTTTCAGTAACAGATGATTCAAAGCGCTGAATATGATAAAACTTTCATTTAACTCAACAAGCATCAAATCTGATCGTTATTCATGAGTCTGAGCTTTCATGGTTTAAAGCTTTACAAATAAAAACAATCAGATTTAGCTTCATACAATAACATAACACACACTGAACAACCTGGAAACAACCTTCATCTAATGTAAATGTGAATATTCCTGTTTTTGTTACACATAGATGGAAATCAGCATCGGTCTGAGTGTCTGTGTGCTGATGTGCGTGAAACGCATATAATTCATCTAAGGTGGTCTCACTGAAACTGAAAATGGGTCAGATCAGCAAATCAACTCCTAACCAGTCAGGTGGGATCCTGTCTAAAATAGGGCCATTAATCAAAGGGAATATATCTTTAAACAGCTTGGTTGGGATCGGGTCTAACATACAGGTAGAAAGTTTAGATGAAGCTAAAATTTTAGATAGCTCAGAAAGCTTTATTGTTGCTAAACAGTCCAAACACATCTACTCACGGTTCCATACATCTGACTTTGTAGTGTGCAGCAAGTTCAAAGATTTCTTCCTACCACTAACTTTTAGTATGAGAGCTACAAACTCTTTCGTACATGAGACCCCTGGCAAAAGGGACAACAATGAGACTTTGATTTGATCAGGGACAGAGTTACTACTGGTACCATGAAGCGATATCTGGACAACTATCTTAATAATTAGCTTAATTAATAAATCATTAATAAATAATGCCGAACCCAGCCTGACCCTCTGCAATGCCTCACAGTAAAGTGGCAGCTCGGCATGATCAAAGACCAACCTAAACTGACCTACAGCAACTTTAAGAGCCTCATATCAGAACATTTACTCATGTCAGTCAACTCTGTGGTCATACTGTATTCTGTACGACGTTCATACTGTATTCCCAACGACATTCCAGTCTTTTCCCTCTTGGAATCATATTTTTTGTGTTTGTTTTTCACTGGATCTTGGACTTTTCTTCATTGTTTCTCTGGGAGATGCTAATAGCCGTTAGCCACTTCCTTGCTCTAACCCCTGCTGCGAATGCGCAGTACACACTTCAATTAAAATGATACACAAACATGAAAGGATTTATTTACTAATAAGTTGAGCAAAATAAAGCATAAAACACCAAAATAACAACTAATATGCCAGCAGGACGTAATAATCTTTCATAAAATCTTTCTATCCAACCAATAATAAAATAACGTGGCTATGCACCTTTACGTGTTATCCTTTCTCCACCAACTGGATCGACAAAAGATTCCAGCATAGCCATAAATAAATCTGGGGCTCTTCATACCTGAGAGTGTCCAGGCTACAGCGTGGATCCTCCAGTCTTTCATTCAGTAGCTTCACTGATTTCTCTCCTGGATTGTTGTAGCTGATATCCAGCTCTCTCACAAAGGAGGTGTTGAACCTCAGAGCTGATGCCAGAGACATACAGCCTTTTTCTGCAATCATACATCCTGACAGCCTACAGGTATACAGAACAACAGTCATAACAGAGAACACTATGCATAATAGTCATCAAAAACAGGTTACATTTGACACAAACTTTTAAAACCAGAACTATGATGCCTTCTTCTCTTCTAAAGGGTTTAGGTCTATGGTCTAAGATGTCCATGAAGGAAGGCTGACTTTCTGTCTGGTTGATCACTCTTTTGTTCATGTTACCACATGTTTATGGATCATTGTCTTCAAAATGTCTCAAAGGCCATTACATTTTTAGTGGAATAGTCTATAATTCTACCTTCAGTTTTGTTAACCATTTAAATTCCCCCAACCTTAAAAACATACTTAAATTAGGTGCCTGTTCAATTTGTGTTGTTGAATCATTGTACTGCTACAAAAATGTAAATAGCTTTTAACAATGGAAGCAATACCTTTGAAAAAGTGTTAAAAATGTAAGATAAAAAAGAAATCTATGTTAAAAAAACAATTAAATTATTCACCTTTTAACACTGCATATATTAATGCCTTTTATTGAGTTATGTAGTTTCAGATGGGTCATCTAGAAATATTCCTTGGATTATTGTAATTAATTGCTCATCAATTATACTTCAATCACTGTAAATAATTGCAATAATTTTAACACCCCATGAGATCATCTTTTTAAACAGATAAAAAACAGTTTAAAAGCAATTTAATTGATTTTAGGTTTATATTGAAACATATTTAAATGATTCAAACGTTTGATAAAAACAACATTCAATACAGTTTACAGTAAAACTGTGTGAAAATATTTGAAACATATGAAAGATGACAACATATATAAAGACATAAAGTAAATACAAATTATTCTCATTAAAAATCCCAGTTGCAATTCCTGATGATGAATCCAAACCTTAGTATTTCCAATTCACAGTGCGGATTCTTGAGTCCAGCAGACAGCAGCGTGACTCCTGAGTCCTGCAGGTCATTGTTGCTGAGGTCAAGTTCTATTAGACTGGATGAAGAGCTTAGGACTGAAGACAAACCCTCACAGCTTTTCTGGGTCAGGTTACAGAAATTAAGCCTGCATAACAATCAACATTAAAGCAAATTAAAGGTAGGACATTTAACTTGGAAACAATAAAATCAATTTTGACTTTGTGTTAACTATACATGACTGAGCTCATTGTTTTCTATGACTCAGTCGTCTGTAGATATAATGGAGCAACTTCATTGCAGAAAACAAAGTGTATATATATATATATATATAACCATCACTCTGACATGTATATCAGGTGCCGACAAGAATTAAATATTTTTCTTCATTTTGTCACATAGTAACTACAAATTTAAGCAATATATGTTTCTGTGAATGTCTGTGATAAACCAACACAAAGTAATGCATGCCTAAGTTACAGCGGAAATTAAAAAGGATCTTAATTATTTTTCTATAAGATAAGATAAGTTGTGGTGTACATTCATATTCAGCCACCTTTGCTTTGATGCTTATAAATAAAATCCAATACAACCCATTACTTTAAAGGTTAACGGATGATCTCTCTTCATTCACTATTCCTCTCACCATAATCAGTGTCACCTGCTGCCACCAATTATCATCAAGCAAATTCACCTGCAGGTCTACTTATTTAAACGTGCCTCCCACAACCATGATTTGCCAGATTGTCTCTTCTTGTTTGCCTGGATGTGCGCTCCCCAGTCCATGTGTACTCAATGTGCTATGCTCAGTATTCCTGTGCTCACTCTGCTGGCAGCTCCAAAAACCAGAAACCTTGTTATAATAAAGCCAATTTTTAACACATTTTCAATATCCTCGACTGACAAAATGGACAGGTACAGAGTCCACCTCTCAAATGTCCCATCAGGGCACTTTCCAAGGTCGCCTGGCAGAGCATCTCAAAGATTTAGATCGAGTTTTTAAACAATGCCAAGCCAGAACAACTTTTATCTTAAAAGTTCAGTTAAATGAAATAAAGCACAAAGGGGGAGGCTTGATTAACCTAAAATAATTCAGACTAGAAAAATTGCTGAGAATAATAATAGAGGGGTTTAAATTAGTTTATTGTAAAGAAAACATTCGGTTCTTGAAGCTTTTGAAACACAGTTTACTTAAAATAAGATAAATAAAGATGTTGACAGCAAATAAATGAGTAAATGAAAGGTTTATGATTTTACGACTAAACTTCATTCTGTTTAATGTTTGTCAACCACACAAGTAAATTAAAGAAGTGCTGTACCTTTAATGTGGATTGTTTGACATTGCTTTATTTCAATTTTGTTTGGACTAATTGAACCAACACTGCAGATGAGAAAGATGGACAATGTTTAAGTTAGACAATACGACATCATTGATATTGCAAAGATGTGCAGCATAACACCCTTCAGTGGTTATTTGAGATTTCTTATTTAAAAAGGAGTGAAAATAGAAACATTTATTTAAAGGAAGCAACATTAAAATATAGTGAGCTGCACAAATCCATCCAAATTGGACTTAAATAATAAGGTTTGAATAGACAAAACTGAGATTATTCAATAATGTGATTAAAGGAGTAATAAACGAAGTTCACATTAGGCATAACAAACAATTGTTTTCAATCTAAAGTCAAGCTTTTATGTTGAATATAAGAAATGTTTAGAAATGTTTCTGTTTTACAAAGGACATATTTCTCAGATCTACAAATTAGTGCATCTTTAAAAACTTTAAAGTTTACTGTTTAGGTCTTTAAAAATACAGCTTTAACTTGTTTATAGTAATTTTAGCAAAGGTTAAATAAAGGGTTCCACATCAAGCTCATTAAATGTACTAAGCACTAACTGTGCATTAAGTAAAATAAGGAGGAGCTTAACTACATTGTAATAAGCAGAAACATCCATGGAATAAGTAGTACAGATAATCTACTGCCAGACACTGAAAGGTAAGGCCTTGGATGATTTACGTTAACAAATACTCCTGAATATACATTTAGACATTTAGATTATTTGCATGTATGTGCAAACTTCTACGCTAAGATAAACATAATTTTGTACCAGCATATCTGCTGATAAAATGAAATTATGATCAGATAAGAATAACAATTGCACTCTGTTGTGTGTTATCTGTTTATGGGTTATGAACAATAGACAGGGGGTCATCAGCGCCAGGACACCACCAGACAGAACCACCCAGTGAAATGAACTTTGAGTCATGAGGAAGACAACAAGACCAAAGAGACTGCTAATTAATCTGATTAATTTACAGACCTAATTATTCTGATTCAACGTAGAGACATAAAAACGTAAACCATACCTATCTCGTACTTGTTTAGCACTTTATCCAGTCCAACAACCCCAAAGCACTTTACACTACGGTCAGACATTCGCACATTCACACCCTGATGGTGGTGAGCTATGTTAGTGGCCACAGCTGCCCTGGGCATACTGAAAAAGGCGAGGCTGCCCTACATCGGTGCTACTAGACCCTCTGACCACTGCCGGCAGGCAATTCAGGTGAAGTGCCTTGCCCAAAGACACAATGACTGACACGGTGGGAGTGGGAGATCAAACCAGCAGGACAAACTCTCTAACACCTATGCTATTGTTGCCCCACACTGTCTCCCCATACATTAGGACAATTACTTATTACCATGTTGTTATTTAATTTTAACTTTTCCTATTCCACCAACCTCCGTGATCGGGTTTTACTTTAGAATGGAATCCTGATAAATTCAATCAATTACTTTGATTACAGACATGTCTTGATGAAGAAAAAGAACAGCAAAACCAACCGATAAGGTATTACAGGTACAAACAACCAACACCACCTTAGGGAAGAGGAGAGAGGGGCCCCAGTAAATCCCCCAATAGCCACAACCCTGAAGCCCCCAGGAGCCATCAGGATGAGCCCATGGGCCCAGAGCTCATCACTTACATCACCTACCTTTCTTTATTCACAGGAAACTACCTGGACCCAGGTTTCTGTCCTTGAGGAGCAGTGGTTCAAATACATAATGAGGACCGTACCTTGACTTCCATAGACTTCCATTTATTTTCTCACCTTTCTATGGCCTCACTCTGACCCTAACATTTGGGGGTTTATATCTCATCCTTTCATAATTAACACCTCAGTGCTAAACCTAACCCCTAGCTCAGAAAAAAGTGAGGACCAAAACAGCTTAGACTGATAAATGGATACTTGAGTACCCCAGTTTAATGCTGCAAAAGTAAGATATTTACTGTAAAATCAACCTAAATCATACTCATTTGTCACCTGGGATGGAAGTAACATTCCTTATAAACAATCGGTTCTCTCCATCACTAATATCTTAGTGCAGTTTTCTCCATTCAAACCAAGAGCAGCAGGCTGCAAACATGTAAGCAAGTAGGAGAAGTGGACCAGAAATAGAACAGTATACAACATAATTTACCTGTCCTGTGAAAGTATAAATTTAGTGGGATTTCACAGCAACAACGCACCATTGAGTAAAAAGCTGTTCTCCATCAAAGGCTTTGTGTATGGGTTGTTTTGATTTTAACCACTAGGTGTCATTATTACTTATTGTTCCTTTAACTTACACAGACACTGCTCTCCTTGACATTTTCAGCGCTTACACCTCCAGGCCCTCTTTATTCTCAGGAAACTACCAGAACCTGCACCCAGCTGTGTATCCGTACAGAGCGATGGTTCAAAGGACATTCTTATTCATTTTAAACAATCAGAAAATGGGCGAGCTGTGAACCTCGCACTTTTTCCTTTCTCTGTCATGTTGCCCAAGTTTAGCTCTTTAAATCTTGTGAAGGTAAGGCATTCAGATTATTTCTGACTGTGATTGGAACAGACTGGAAAGTTCCAGAGTGCTGGTAGGGGTAAAATGTATCTGTGCAGTATCTGTGTAGGCCTTCACAAGAAACTAAGGACAAAGCCACGGCAGGAAGGCCATGTGGTGGTCCCTGACACTCGAAAGGCTGAATGCAGTCCATTGGACCAGTGTTAAACTGGGGGTCCCAGCCAGGATTGCTTGAACCTTGAGATGACATGCTGTGAATTGGCACTATGTAAAATTATAGAATCAGAGATGACCAAACTTGTTAGCCTATCTTCCCAAGCATAAGGAGACCAAGAAAACCACCCCCTACCCAGGCCTGGCAGCCCACCAATGAATACCTGGTGGCCAAGCTTTGTTCGTTGTGTCGCTTTGATAATCTTTACAAATCGTTCAAAGATTATGCGCACAGATACAAAACACACCAACCTGAGAATTTCCAGTTGCAAATGTTTATTCTCCAGTCCAGACAACAGCAGGTTCACACCTGAATCCATCAGGTTGTTGTTACTGAGATCCAACTCTCTTAGACTCCAGCAGGAAGCTCTAATAACTGAGGACAGAGCTTCACAGCTTCGCTCAGAGATGTCACACCCACTCAGTCTGGAAAGAGATTTAAACAGATGGCATTAATTTATTTTTCTTTCCATTTCATTCCAGCCGACAAGATGGTGTTTCTGAAAAAGAACTCACATAGCTTTGTTGGAGACTTTGACCACTGGCAGTAGCCTGAGAAGAGCCTCCTCCGAAGCAGAGTATTTCTTCAAGTCAAACACATCCAGATCTTTTCCTGATGACAGTAAGATGAAGACCAGAGCTGACCACTGAGCAGGAGACAGTTTTTCTGTAGAGAGACTTCCTGAACTCAGAGACTGTTGAATTTCTGTAACTAGAGAATGACTATTCAGTTCATTCAGACAGTGGATCAGGTTGATGCTTTTCTCTACAGACAGGTTTTCACTGATCCTCTTCCTGATGTACTGGACTGTTTCTTGACTGGTTGTACCTTCGGTCACTGAAATCAGACCTCGTAGGAGAGTCTGATTGGTCTGCAATGAAAGACCTAGAAGGAAGCGAAGGAACATGTCCAGATGCCCAGTTGGACTCTGCAAGGCCTTGTTTACAGCAGCCTGGTGAAGCTGAATTATTTTTGGGTTCTGTTTCTTGGAGGTTTGACCCTCATTCATTCGATTCACACCAGAGTTCATGAAGGTCAGATGAACATGAAGAGCAGCCAGGAACTCCTGAATACTCAGATGGACGAAGCAGAACACCTTGTCCTGGTACAGCCCTCTCTCCTCTTTAAAGATCTGAGTGAACACTCCTGAGTACACTGAGGCTGCTCTGATGTCGATGCCACACTCTGTCAGGTCTGATTCATAGAAGATCAGGTTTCCTTTCTGCAGCTGATCAAAAGCCAGTTTTCCCAGAGACTCAATCATATTCCTGCTCTCTGGACTCCAATGTGAATCTGTTTCAGCTCCTCCATCATACTTGACCTTCTTCACTTTGGTCTGAACCACCAGGAAGTGGATGTACATCTCAGTCAGGGTCCTAGGTAGTACTGCTCTCTTGTTGGTCTCCAACATCTTCTCCAGAACCGTAGCAGTGATCCAGCAGAAGACTGGGATGTGGCACATGATGTGGAGGCTTCTTGATGTCTCGATGTGGGAGATGATCCTTCTGGCCTGCTCCTTATCTCTGAATCTCTTCCTGAAGTACTCCTCCTTCTGTGGGTCGGTGAATCCTCTGACGTCTGTCACCATGCCAACACACTCAGGAGGGATCTGATTGGCTGCTGCAGGTCGTGTGGTTATCCAGAGGAGAGCAGAGGGAAGCAGTTTCCCCCTGATGAGGTTTGTCAGCAGAACATCCACTGAGGTGGACTCTGTAGCATCAGTCAGGATCTCCTGGTTCTGGAAGTCCAGAGGAAGTCGACTTTCATCCAGACCATCAAGGATGAAAAGAACCTGAAACTGTTCAAAGCTGCAGATTCCTTTGGTTTCAGTAAAGAAGTGATGAACAAGGTCCACCAAGCTGAACTTCTTCTTTTTCAGCACATTCAGCTCTCTGAAGGTGAATGGAAATATGAAATGGATGTCCTGGTGGGCTTTGCCTTCAGCCCAGTCCAGAGTGAACTTCTGGGTTAAGACTGTTTTCCCAATGCCAGCCACTCCCTTTGTCATCACTGTTCTGATTGGTTGATCTCTTCCAGGTGGGACTTTAAAGATGTCTTCTTGTCTGATGGTTGTTTCTGGTCTGTGTGGTTTCCTGGATACTGTTTCAATCTGTCTGACCTCATGTTCATCATTGACCTGTCCAGTTCCTCCCTCTGTGATGTAGAGCTCTGTGTAGATCTGGTTCAGAAGGGTTGGACTTCCTGCTTTAGGGATGCCTTCAAACACACACTGGAACTTCTTCTTCAAGGTGTTTTTAAGGTTATGTTGAAAAGCTGAGGGAAGAAGCCCTGGAACAGAAATATAAGATTTTTAATGGTATGTCACATATATATATATATATATATATATATATATATATATATATATATATATATATATATATATATATATATATATATATATATATATATATATATATATATATATATATATATATACTTATTATTAAATTACCATTTAAAAACTTGTGGGAGTTTATTTAGAATTAAGCATCAGGGACTTGCATAAATATATAATTTATGTACTACTAAATTGATTAAAACTGGAGCATTTTGGTCTAATTCAATGTCAGACAGTGACATTGAATTATTCTGCTTATAAATCTGCTACCCCTGCGGTCGCAGGGGTAGCAGCTTCAGTAGGGAGGCCCAGACGTCCCTCTCCCCAGCCACTTGGGCCAGCTCCTCCGGGGTAATCCCAAGATGTTCCCAGGCCAGCAGAGAGACATAGTCCCTCCAGCGTGTCCTGGGTCTCCCTCTGGGCCTCCTCCCGGTGGGACGCGCCCGGAACACCTCACCATGGAAGGCGTCCAGGAGGCATCCTGACCAGATGCCCGAGCCACCTCAACTGGCTCCTCTTGACATGGAGGAGCAGCGGCTCTACTCTGAGTCCTCCCCGGATGACTGAGCTCCTCACCCTATCTCTAAGGGACAGTCCAGACACACTACGGAGAAAACTCATTTCGGCCACTTATATTCGGGATCTCGTTCTTTCGGTCATGACGCAAAGCTCGTGACCATAGATGAGGGTAGGAACGTAGATCGACCGGTAAAATCGAGAGCTTCGCCTTTTGGCTCAGCTCTCTCTTCACCACAACAGATCGGTACAGCGCCCGCTTCAAAGCAGACGCCGCACCAATCCGCCTGTCGATCTCCCGCTCCATCTTCCCCTCATTCGTGAACAAGACCCTAAGATACTTAATCTCCTCCACTAGGGCAGCACATCCTCCCCAATCCAGAGAAGGCACTCTACCCTTTTCTGATTCAAGACCATGGTCTCGGATTTGGAGGCACTGATCTTCATCCTGATCTTCGCACTCGGCTGTGAACCGCTCTAGTGAGAGCTGTAGATCATGCCCTGATGAAGCCAATAGGACCACGTCATCTGCGAATAGCAGAGACGCAATCCTAAGGCCACCAAAACGGATCCCCTCAACACCTTGGCTGCGCCTAGTAATTCTGTCCATAAAAGTTATGAACAGAATCGGTGACAAAGGGCAACCTTGGTGGAGTCCAACTCTCACCGGAAACGAGTCCAACTTACTGCCAGCAATGCGGGCCAGACTCTCACACCGGTCATACAGAGACCTGACAGCCCTTATTAAAGGGCCCAGTACTCCATACCCCCGGATTACCCCCCGCAGGATCCCTCGGGGGACACGGTCGAATGCCTTCTCCAGATCCACAAAGCACATGTAGACTGGTTGGACAAACTCCCATGCCCCCTCCAGGATCCTGCTGAGGGTGCAGAGCTGATCCAGTGTTTCACAGCCAGGACGAAAACCACACTGCTCTTCCTGAATCCGAGATTTGACTATCCGACGGACGGACCCTCCTTTCCAGAACCCCGGAATAGACCTTACCAGGGAGGCTTAAGAGTGTGATTCCTCTGTAGTTGGAACACACCCTCCGGTCCCCCTTTTTAAATAGGGGGACCACCACCCTAGTATGCCAATCCAAGGGAACTGCCCCCAATGTCCACACAATGCTGCAGAGCCGCGTTAACCAACACAGCCCCACAACATCCAGAGCCTTAAGGTACTCAGGGCGAATCTCATCCACCCCCGGGGCCTTGCCACCGAGGAGCTTTTTAACAACCTCGGCAACCTCAGCACCAGACATGGGAGAACCCAACCCAGAGTCACCAGGCTCTGCTTCCTCAATGGAAGACGTGTTGGTGGGATTAAGGAGGTCTTCGAAGTATTCCGCCCACCGACGCACGACGTCCCGAGTCGAGGTAAGCAGCAGACCACCCTCACTATAAACAGTGTTGATACTGTACTGTTTCCCCCTCCTGAGGAGTGCTAGCTCCAGGTGCTAGCCAACGTGCACCACTTTCAGGCCTGGCTCCAGGGTGGGGCACCAGTGACCCGAGTCCAGGCGAGGGAAAACAACATAAATTTATGTTGCTCATCATAAGGGGTCCAGTTGAGGATAGCCAAGATTAATTTGAGTTAAGCAGTGATTAAGATAACATAAAAGTATACCAGCCTAAAGAACGAGATACTCATGAGTAGGAGAACAAGAATCAGGACAATTTTGCCATATCCTCATCAAAACATTTCACTGTAATAGAACAGTAAGGGCTACAGAATATTGGTAACTCTTATATTGAACCTTACTGTTAATAACTTTGATGCCGGGCTCACACTGACTATGATTACAGTTCTAAACCAGTGCAACTTCTCCGCATACCCCTACACATACTGCTCCTCAGGAAAAGACGGCCTGCTATTGCTCCAGCAGCTGAAATCGTGCTTGCAACAACAGAAGTTCACGTGATTTTTTTCTGTTGCATTCCCTCATTTTTGATTGTTAAATAGCCCTGATTTTCATTTCCTCGTCTTTCTGTATTGCTGTTTTGTTTACACTATCAAGAATCAAGAATATTTTATTTTCACCGCATTTTACTGTGGTGAAAAGTTTTTCTGGGCCATGCCCTGACTTAGGGTACAAACAATAAACAACAAGCAATGTTGACAAGGTAATAACAGAGCAAACAATGTGTACAGTTTTTTTAAGGAGATTAAAGTATACAAAGCTAAACATCGCACTGCGATCTTATAGTCAGTCCTATTTAAACATGAAACTGCAAAATTAAACATTCCTGATGGTTCAAAGTGTGAAAAAATATATACAGTCACAGTAGTGATATTGTAACGTGTACATACTCAGTATTCTAAGTAGGGGGTGATAGCTCTTACAGCTTTTGCAAAGAAGCTAAGTCTGTTCGTTTTGGACTTGATGTTTCTGTTCCATTTACCTGAAGGCAGTGGAACAAACAGGGATTTATTCCACTGCCTTCAGGTAAACAGCCCAAGGGTTTAGGAACTGTGGCAATGCGTCTGGCCCTTCTCTGGACTCGTGCTGCAGATAGAATCCCACAATTGGGGGAGTGGTGGCCTAGTGGTTAGAGCAGTGTGCTTGTGCTCTGAGAAGGTCGCAAGTAACCGGTACTCCAGACTGCTACACGGGCATCACTCAGTGTAGGCAGCCCACTGCTCCCTGAGGGATTGGTTAGATGTAGAGACAAAATTTCCCCTCTGTGGGACTATAAGGGAAGTCTTTCTTTCAATTCCCTGGGCTGTCCTCAACAACCGTGCTTAGTCCTTCTTTTCCTTCACTGTGCAGCTTCCAAGCCACACAGTTATGCTAAGACATAAAACACTTTCTTTTGTAGCAATGTAAAACTTTTTTAACAGCTTAGTGAAAATTCTAGTCCAGTTCAGTTTCCTGAGGAAGAAGAGCTGATGTTTGGCCCTCTTCACCAGGTGGAAGGTGTTTACGGACCAGGAGAGGTCAGAGGAGATGTGACTGCCCAAGAACCTAATGCTGTCCACACACTCCACACGCTCCCCCTGTATGCAAAGAGGAGTGTTTTCAGTCCTCTTGGACATTCCAAAAAAAGTAAAAAACAAAACGACTGGACTTGTTTTCCGTAGTTGAAGACGTTTCGCTTCCTCTCCAGGAAGCTTTCTCAATGCAAAAAGTCTGGAGTAATGATGAGTACCAAGCTATATACCACTGCCCAAACAAAGGCCTTGGAATGGCTTAGATAACATGCAAATTCAACAGAAACAGGTCCACCCCTTAGTCCTCTTGGACCTCCTCTAATCTATTATTACCTCCTTGGCCTTGTTAGTGTTCAATTCCAGGTTGTTCCTGGAGCACAAGGGTTTTAGATTGTGGACCTTATCTTTTTAGTGGGTCTCATTATTGTTGGAGATGAGACTCACCACAGTCCATGGGAAGCA
Source organism: Fundulus heteroclitus (assembly GCF_011125445.2). Lineage (NCBI taxonomy): Eukaryota > Metazoa > Chordata > Actinopteri > Cyprinodontiformes > Fundulidae > Fundulus > Fundulus heteroclitus. The sequence continues at coordinate 116,953 of NW_023396750.1, forward strand.
TCTTAACATAGGTGTTCGGTTGTGAGTGAGAGCTGAGTGAAATGCTAACAATACATCATTCTCAATTGAGTGATTATTGTCTCTGGTCGGGAAATTGAGGAATTTATGGAACTTGGGGAGCACAGCTTTAGTTCAACATGATTAAAGTCTCCAACAACAATCACAGCTGCCTCTGGATTATTGTTCATTTGACTGGTGACAAAGCTGTAAAGCTCCTCTAGAGTTAATGTAGCATTAGCTTTCTGCTGGATCTAAACTGCAATTATGATAACAGAGCTAAGCTCTCTTGCAAGTTTAAATGGTCTGCACCTAACTGTGAGATATTCCAGGTCAGAGGAGCAGAAAGTTCTGATCGACTGCATCTGTGCACCAGGCGTTATAACAGAGTAGATGCCACAGTGCAGCTAACACAGCAGTGCAGCTAGCAGTGCAGCTAGCGCTAGCTAATGCAGCTAGCTAACACACCTCTCTCTGTAGAGAGTGGTGTGCTAGCTTCTGGAATACTGTAACCTATCATCCATTATCATGAGAGAGCATGCTGCTCTCTAGTAACTGATGTATTTAAGGGAGTCAAATATACTATATAGATAGCCCATTAGCTAGAAGAGCTCCAAACCTTTAATGCCACTGTGCAGAACAGAGAGCAAAGGGAAGACATTTCAACATGGATGATCTGTCTCGTCATCCATGTGTGGCATGAGCCTACAATTTCTTTAATGGACTTCTGCACAAGGGGCCACTGGACCAGACCATTGCTCGGCTCTAACAACAACCCTTTAGAGCACTGATGGAAAGGGTGGGTGAGGACCACATGGGCCAGTTTTGTCACACGGTTAGGAAAAACAGTTATCTCCTCACACCCATAGACTATTTTATCAAGTGGCTGCAGGCATGCCATCCTCGTGGAGGTGGTGTTCTGCTGGTCGGAACAGCCCGGACCCTTCATGGAAATCAGGCCCAGAAGTTATTCCAGGGGGGTTCCTGGCATGTGTCACCTCACCCCCAGAGTGATGGTCTGGTGGAGAGTTTTAATAAGACAATTACGCAGCAGATACTTATCCTCATTTCAGAAAACCAGCAGGACACCTTCCCCTGGTTCTCATGGTTTTCATCAGTAGTTCAAGAATAGGCTGACCAGATGTATCCGATTTGGACAGCCTATCCCCTGAAAAAGCTGTCCCCAATTTTTGCATTTTAAGATTGAGAAAAAAGTTGTGCAGAGCAAGAACTACTAAGGTACTTGGTCGCACTCTACTTGTACAGAGTAGTACAAGTAGAGCCAATGGGGAACCGCGAGCGAGCTATTTTTAGAAACGTAACGTCACGATAACGTCACATCACGTGGTACGCAATAGGGCAAACTCCGGAAACCCGCCGCTGTTTTGCTGTAAAAGAGACGTGCGTTAGCCTAGGTTTTACTCGTTAAAACGACTGCTTTTTCCAAATCTAAGACCATGGTGTTTAAACATTGTTGCTATGGAACGTGCAACAGCGACTCGAGGTACGCTGATCGGACGCATATGAAGGATGTTTTCTTCATTACTTTCCCGAAATTCAAGAGTGCCAAGGAGAAATGTGTGCGCTGGGTACACCGGTGCGGTCGGCCTACATATGTAGCAAGCATTTTGTCGGAGGAAAGGGCACAACCGAAGAACATCCTGACCCAAATCCAGCAACATCAAGTAGTGGACAGGTAAGAGTATTTTGGTGACCGACATGTTAATAATGAAGCGCCTGCTACCATGATAGCATATAGGCTATCATGGTAGCAGGCGCTAACATGATACCCTGCTACCAGGATAGCCTACTCAAAAACATTTCAAATGAGACAAACATTAAACATAAACCGATTCCTGGACGGTGATTACAAACAAAAAACGGCCGACGACGGCATGACCGCCGCGCATCCCCCACACCTGATATGATCGCCGCGCAGGAACAAACAAAACAAAGCTTACCGTTCATCAACTCGGCCCGTTTTCCAGTCTTTTTAAGCCCTCGACACTCAAGCCATCATTTGAGCTGAAGGTTGGTGTGTTCTTCGACAGTGCAACCAGTAAACCGTGCGTCTTGGGAAAGTTTAATGGTTGCAAAGTCGGTCATATCGCTGGTTCTGTTGCGCGTGTAATAGCTGGCTGCTACGAGCGTTCTGTAACTGTCTGCCCTACCTAAGCGGCAAAAGGGGCGTTGCTCTTGAGACGGTGACGTCACGTGCGCGGTACCCCATTACAGCAAATGTTTTGTCCTGTGATGTAAATTTTCCTTTAATGAACAGTCTCTTATTTCTTATTTTGGTTATCATGTTTTGTAGCCTTGTGTGACTCTACATGCTTCCAGTTAGCCTTTCATTTTGCTGGTACCATCAACATTGAATCTGGCATCACTGGACACACTATAAATGTAGACATTTTCAGCCAGATACTCGGCATGTCCTGCATATATACTGACTTGACCTTGATGTTTGTTCAAATTCTGATGAAGCCCAGTTAAGTAGGGCAATGCCAACAATACAATACAACATTGAAAACCTTTTTCCCAGATGTTGTAGGTGTGTGCTCCACATTTAGACTCTTTACTTCAAACATTAATTGTATTGGTTCTGGAGTATGGAGTACCGGACCCTTTAATAAAGGCTGTCAGGTCTCTGTACGACCGGTGTCAGAGTCTGGTCCGCATTGCCGGCAGTAAGTCGGACTCGTTTCCGGTGAGAGTTGGACTCCGCCAAGGTTGCCCTTTGTCACCGATTCTGTTCATAACTTTTATGGACAGAATTTCTAGGCGCAGCCAAGGTGTTGAGGGGATCCGTTTTGGTGGCCCTAGGATTGCGTCTCTGCTATTCGCGGATGACGTGGTCCTATTGGCTTCATCAGGGCGTGATCTACAGCTCTCACTGGAGCGGTTCGCAGCCGAGTGCGAAGCGGCCAGGATGAAAATCAGTGCCTCCAAATCCAAGACCATGGTCTTGAACCGGAAAAGGATAGAGTGCCTTCTCCGGGTTGGGGAGGATGTGCTGCCCCTAGTGGAGGAGTTCAAGTATCTTGGGGTCTTGTTCACAAATGAGGGGAGGATGGAGCGGGAGATCGACAGGTGGATTGGTGCAGCGTCTGCTGTGAAGCGGGTGCTGTACCGATCTGTTGTGGTGAAGAGAGAGCTGAGCCAAAAGGCGAGGCTCTCGATTTACCGGTCGATCTACGTTCCTACCCTCATCTATGGTCACGAGCTTTGGGTCGTGACCGAAAGAACGAGATCCCGGATACAAGCGGCTGAAATGAGTTTTCTCCGTAGTGTGTCTGGGCTGTCCCTTAGAGATAGGGTGAGGAGCTCAGTCATCCGGGGAGGACTCAGAGTAGAGCCGCTGCTCCTCCACGTCGAGAGGAGCCAGTTGAGGTGGCTCTGGCATCTGGTCAGGATGCCTCCTGGACGCCTCCCTGGTGAGGTGTTCCGGGCACGTCCCACCGGGAGGAGGCCCAGGGGAAGACCCAGGACACGCTGGAGGGACTATGTCTCTCTGCTGGCCTGGGAACGCCTTGGGATTCCTCCTGAGGAGCTGGCCCAAGTGGCCGGGGAGAGGGACGTCTGGGCCTCCCTACTGAAGCCGCTACCCCCGCGACCCGACCCCGGATAAGCGGAAGAAGACGGACAGACGGACGGACGGTTCTGGACACCCAAAACATGGTTCAGAACTAAGACATAATGCAAAATAAATCCAAGAAATCTTCTTACTGGTCTGCAGACGCTCAACCAGCTCCTCCTGCTTCATCCTCTTCAACAAGAAAACTGTGATCTTCAATAATGCTTGTTTGCTGCTCCTCTGCTCTTCATCCTCCCCCTCCAACACCTCCTCATCCCCCCACCGACTCTCTGAGCACTCTGGGTAATCTGGACGCAGAACCTTCTGGATCTTCTTCAGCTCTTTCTTCACAAAAGTGACCATGCTGTCCTCCAGCAGCTGGAACAGAACAATATATGAATGAAATCATGGAGCCAAACATCAGAACCAGGTTGGACAGACATGGAGTCCTCTGGTCCACAAAGTCGAGCATGGAGACGACTGAACAGAACCAATGGAAGACCAGCTGTCGTTCAGGTACAGACCATAAATATGGAGTCCAGCTGTGTCTGATGCTGCTGGGGAGACGGAGCCTTGGGAACCTCTGGGCTCTGCTGCTCCTCTCTGTGGAGGAACCAGGAACAATTATCATAAATGACAACATTAGTCACCTGTGTCCTGTCTTTGGTTGTTGGCCCAGGAAAACACCACAGAACCCAGAAGAGAGAAAAGCATCTCATTTTAAACGCTTCAACCACAACTTTCCTATCAGAAACACTTTTTCATCTTTAATCACACTCAGAACAGGTCTGAATGCCTTAGCTTCACAAGAGTTAGAGAGCTAAACCTGGGCAACATGACAGAGAAAGGAAAAAGTATGAGGTTCACAGCTTACCTCTCTGCTGATGATTTGAAATCAACCCCAATTTCCTTTGAATCACTGCTCCTCAAAGACACACAGCTGGGGTGAGGTTCTGATAGTTTCCTGGGAAGAAAGAGAAATGGGAGATGTGAGCGCTGAAAGCTACATAGAGAGAAGTCCTGGTCGATTATGGGACTTTTCTATCGACCCCAATGCACCGTACTCTTTTCCATTCTCTGTGTTTTGAGAGTTTTTGACAGCATTTTTTTTCAACCCAGATGGGTTTTCTGAACCCTACTCAGAAAATAACACAGTGGTAATTGAGTGGAGTAGAGCTCTCATGTGAACAGATTGCTAGTCCACTGTTGGCCAAAGATGTCTTCTGTTCTCTTTCTCTTCGGTGACGGTTGCTTTCTCTCTCTGCTCTGGCTCTGCCCCCCCACCCTCCTGCTGCTGCTGTGTTTTCGTCTTTCTGAGCACTTTTTTCATATAAACCCAACTATAAACTATGTAAACTATGGATCTGGAAAACTGGTCTCTCAATGATATTGATAAAAAAAATTTCGACAGGTAGGCAACGTAAGGGGGACCCGTCTGGTCCTGATTTGACTCATTTCGTGGGATACACCCTATATTCTTGAATGGAAAATGGTGTGTCTTTCAACTTAGTCAGTCCTGGACGTGGAAACGTTGCATGTTTGGATTCAGGATACTTGGAATTCTACTTATTGGATTTGGTGGATTTTTTATGTGTCAGCAAATACAACGGATGTCGGAGCCATTTGGCCTTGATCAGGCTGCCGGCTGCATGACGCGCTCACTAAGGCAGTGAACGGACAGATCTGGAAGGTGGAGGAGCAGAGCCGAAAAGCTGGCTGCGTTGGAACACAGACTGACTTTGGTGTTTGAACTCAAGGTGGTGAGGGGATAAAATCTGTAAGTGAAGCGCGGAACAGCCCAACAATTTGGAATATTGGATTCGCCATTTGGAGCCAGCAAAGACTTAAAGCTGACGGGAAAGTCAGAGCAGCTTGCCCTCACAACAAATAACATATTTGCCCTCCCTATCTCTATTTCTAGATTGTTATGGCAGAGAATGCTCAGAAACGCTCCCCGGCTACCCCCCTCCCCCGCTGACACCTGTCGATGCTTTCTGAACAGTTGGCCGGCTGATAACATCAAGGACAATGGCCTCTGGAGAGCGTTCACAGAAATATAAACACTTTCACCCAAACAGAAACACATAACTGATGCTCACATAAACATATGACCTTCATGCAACTAGTCTCCAAGGTCTCCCGCTTAAATGTTGTCTCGTCATATGTGCTTTTCTCATTTCTTTGATATCTGAAACTGTATCCTGGAATCAGGATAAAGTGTGAAATATGTATTTTTTCCCTCCCCCTCACTATATGTGGCTCCTATCATTCCACAGAGTTAAAGGCAGCGCCCCATGGTAACTGTGTAAGGTGGGGTCCTCGGCAGCAAGGCCTCAGTCAATCGTTCCCCTGAAATGTTTGTGATGTATGTGATGGATGGTTGTACTGGAACTGTACTTTCCCTCTGGGATTATTAAAGTATTTCTGATTCTGATTTCTGATTCTTATGTAGCCAGTCAGGAATGGAGCAAGGGTAAAAAATTAACCATGAGTTACTAACTAATTACAACTGAGAGGGAAACACAGGACGCCTTTTTTTTTAATGTCTAAATGGTCATGCTCCCACCTACCTATTTGAGCTGCTCTTTATTCCTGCTCCAAAAATAACCATGAGGTCGATGGGAAAACATCCCGTCTCTTAACATTAAATCTGCACAAACTCTGGATCATTTAAAATCAAATTTGAAGACGTATTTATATGAAATGGCTTTTAGTGCAAGATGACCCAAGTGTTTTGTTTTTATTGTCATTGTTTTAAATAGTTGTTTTTGTATTTTATTTTTCTTGATTTTTATGTTTGTTTGATTTTTTCTTAATCTATTTTACACAGTTTTTTTTTCATTGAGTTCTTTTGCTTGTAACATACTTTATGCAGCTAGAGTTGTCGGAAATGGGCTGTATAAATAAATCTGACCTTGACTGTTGTGTGTGAATGGTAGAGCTCTCTCTCTCTCTCTCTCTCTGTGGTGTTAGTGTTGAGCTTCACATGTCAACGCGGACATGTGTGAGATAGTTGTGTTCTCATTAATATGTTGCAGATAAATTAGTTTAAAGTCATTGGTTTGAACATTTAGAAACACTCACCTGTTGGCAGGTGAAGGTTGGTCTGATTGAAAATCAACTCCAAGCTCCATTGAATCACCTTTATTGAAGTATTTGGGATTACATTTAGGTTCAGGTGCAGGTTCTGGTTCTGGTTCTGGTGTTTTCCTGTGAACAAAGATGGGTTGGTCATGTGAGTCCTGAGCTCTAACATGGAGAAGAGTCCTGGACAGTGAGAGAAGGTGATCTGACCTCTGGTCCTCAGGTTCTCCATGCTGAGGTGTCTCACAGGGAGGGACTCTGTCCTCTCTGTCTTCACGCTGGTTCATGCTGCTCAGTTCACCTCAGCTCACACACCTTCTACCTTCATCTGACCAGAAAACATTGATGTTGTTATGGAGCTGCAGCTTAACAGGTGTAAGATGATGGAGCAACATCTACAGTCCTGTTCAGTACATTTAGACCCTTTTAGCTGATAGATGATACGGCATCAGTGTTCAAAGCTTCCAGCTCATTATTAGTGCACCTACTACAGGTTGCTCAGTGCCAGCCACCTGAACTGACATGGACTCCTGGATAGGTGTTGAAACCTTTTCAGAAAGAACTGAGCCAAAGTCCGGTTGCCTCAGTTTGCAGCCTATTTGCTTTTGCCATGACTCAGATAACTAAGAATTTGCATTTTCATTATGAGTTTTTAAGGCGTTCTGGTGAAGAGAAGTTGAACAAAGCAAGTCTCAGGTATCTTTAATATTGATGGTAACAGGCTGAAACTGAATTCTTTTAGAAAACCTCTAAACAAAAGCTTTTAAAGTGGATCCTGTCTGACTATGAAGTCTGACAGGTGCAGCTTCACAGCCCCAGACTGTAGGTTCTGAGGCGTTCTATAGTTTCCTGCAGAAGATGCGCAGCGCAGTGTGTTGGATGACTGAGCTGAAGCTGCAGGAAACTGATTTATCAGGCTTTAATGGTAGAGGCAATGGTTTGATTCCAGCAAATAGTTTGTTTAATAAAGCACAAAGAAACACCTTCAGCCTTTGCTAATGTACAGCACTTATCCCAAGATGGACAAAAATGTTGAGCTTTCGAACATTTAAATCCAATAATAAATTAAAAATGTAACAAAGCTGTTGAAGTTCATCATGTTCAGTTTTTAAGAGCAGGGCATTGATGGAGTCTAACAGGTTTCCTGTCTAAGAATTCAGGAAACTCTCTGCTGCAGGAAATGGAAGAATATCTTTAATTAGTCTAAAGGAATGTGGCCCTCAGTATTCTGCTCATCATTTTAACAGGTTTTTCACACTTAAGATGAGAATCCTGACTAAAACCAAAATGTTTCCTTCTGAGACTGTCTCAATGGTTAAACAGTCATTTTCTAATTGAAATCACTGACTGCGCACAGGGCCGTTAAGCAAAAGGAAAGAATATGTGGAAAATAACTTTTCCACACGTTCTCACATTACGACTACACACATAATAATAATAAGTCGTTTATTGGATTTTATTTGAAAGATCAACACAAGGTGGTTTACCACTGCAGAAGAGAAAGAAATTATAAATGATTTAAAACATTTTTCACAATTAAAAATCTGAAAAGGACATTTTTCAAAATGAGTCAATGCTTTGTGGAACCACCTTTTTGCTGCAGCTGCAGCTGCAAGTCTTTCAGGGTACGTCTAGTGACTGAAGTTTCTTCCCATCAACTCTGACCATCTTCCCTGTCCCTACTGAAGAGAAGCACCCTCATAGCATGATGCTGCCACCGCCATGTCTGACAGTGGGGATGGTGTGTTCAGAGTGATGTGCAGTCTTAGTTCTCCGCCACTCATACAGTAGCGTTTTGTATGTTGGCCTAAAGTAAAATTTTGGTCTCGTCTGACCAAAGCACCTTCTTTTATATGTTTGTGTCCTGTAATGGAACATTTTCTTGTCTACTTCTAAATTTAAAAGTTGTGGAAAACGTTGTCACCTTTAACAGAATGGCATGCTACTGTAACATTATTGCTATGCTGAGACAGCCCTAGTGTCCTAGGCTATTATGGGACTAAGTTTTCAGAAATAAGATCATTTGTTTCAAATTCAGAGTCACTGAGAGGAAACAAAGAGCCGACTGTTCATGAATGCCTCACAATGATTTGAAATTGACTGCAGAAGAAAAACATCCAAACAACTGAAATCATCCCTGAAATGAGTAATCTAGGCAAGAAATGATGACTTATTATTATTTGTAAACTGTTAATAATAAAATATAATACCTGGAGACTTTCTGGCGTCCCGTCGGTCCCGTAGAGCTCAGACACTGTCAGAGTGTTTGTTTATCTGCTAACCTACCAGACCTGCTGAGCAGCTCCTCGTTCCAGCCAATGGGCTCAGATGGGTATGAGCTGATAATAAGGTGGAAAAACATTCAGGTGCTTTCCACCTCAGGGCAATTTTAGGACTTTTTGCATTCTTTATCTGTTGAGCTGCAACATAAGGACATTGAACTAGAAAAGCACTTTAAGCAAAAATTTAAAAAGGGATTTTCAATTATGAAAGAGGAAGCATAAATCTTATGCTTTCATAAGCAATGTTTTATTGGTACTGAATTTCCTCTTTAAGTAACTTCCTGTTAGGACATCACACAGAAACCTAAACAAGCAGCAACAGATAATCACCAGTCAGAAGCAGTGGGTGGTTTAGCTTTCCTGCTAAATTCATTTATGCTGATGTCACTTCCTTTATCAATGAAATCTAAAGAGAAACAATGATTCTGCGTATTTCCCAAATAGTTTTCTATATTCAAACAGGCCTCAGCTAAAATAATTAGGTGGGACCTAATTTCTTCTTTTTTTGGATTTTTCTCTTCCTGAATCATCAATATGCATCACAACCAGCCTCTGCATTATTAAATTGCAACAAACTGACTATATCAGAAATTTAAGGAATTCAAACATTGCATGGATGATTAAAACTTTTTATTAATTTATTTCCTTTTAACTGAATTTCCCTTCCAACAAATGTCTGATTTCATTTAACCATATTAAACAAGATCAAATCCCCTCAGATTAGTTGATAGAAATTATATAACTAGTATTTTCCAACTTGCAGAACAATAAGTTATTTACTTCCTTTCTTGTCAAGCCGATACATGTAAGAGAACAGAGTAAAGGTTTAATTATTGTTCTTATTGGAGAAAAGTAAGGGACACAAACCAGATGAAGACTGGCTGTTAATTAGATTAAGTAGAGATGAGATGGACCTGAAATAACATGTTTATTTATTAACAGTCAACACCAATGGTAAAATCTAGGTTATAATTTACTGAAATCATACTTCTTAAAGTAATTTATTTACAATATTTTAACTGAGACTGACTCTAGTTTATTAACTACTTTGGGCATGAACTTTAGCATATTTATATTTTTCTTCTGAAAGAAAATTTATTTTATTTCTGTTGATTTTTTTATTGCTCACATGAATCTGATCACATTATAATCATCCAGTCAATGTTTATTCTCTCCAAGCTACCAATAAAGTTAATAAACAGATTTTTGCCTTAATGTTGGTTGACTGTTTAACTCACTCAGCTTTCCTGCTAATTACAAAATTAAAGGCAACAACGTATATATTTAATTCTGTAAGTTTTATGGCAGTTTTTGCGTAATCATAGTTTGTAGGGAAGTGATGCTCTTTAAACATGGAGCAAACGGTACCTGAACGTTTATTTCCATTATTTAACATATAGGATCAGAACCGCATCATCGGCTGGAAGCTTTTATTTTATTCAACTCATTTACATTTTTTCAATAAACAAACAAACATTAAACCTGGATAAAAGGCCTAGTTAAAGATGAGAAACCCAGTTTGCTACAATGTGATGGGTTGAAATCAGTAGTGGAAGAAATAAGATGCTTCTGCTCTTATAAATATCAGATTTTTAACAGAAACCATCAGATAAAAATGAACTGCGGTAAACCTCCCAGGAGGAAACATTAAATTCAAGATGATTATATTTATGATCCAGAGCCCACGACACCAGTGGAATCAATTCTGGATCTACTGCGAAAGAGGATTAGTTCATCGCTTAGAATTCTGGGCTTGGCTTGTGTACTATGTTCATTAGGGTTATTATCCTTCTATACAGGCTGTGTCTGGTTCCAGCTCCGGTTTATTCAATAACCGAGTTTCCACATTTTGACCAGCAGATGGACCCAACCTACAACCATCTATTGTTGCCCTGCAGGTTCATGTGGGAGGAGGAGGGTGCTGGTACCAGCAGCCAATCAAGACAGGACAAGTTTCCTCCAAAACAAAAGCTTTATCTTTTTCTAGGAATCATCGAAAATGAAAGCCTGGTATAACTGATCTGCTGGGTCTAAGTCTATTTTTCCAGAAAGAGGTTCTGAAATATTAGAAGTACTTTCTTCATCTGCTTATGTGAAATGTAAAATATTTAAATCTTTGTTAAAGGCTGAAAACATAAAGACCTGCACTGTACATGTGTTTTTAATTTTCTCTAGTTACTAGTTCATATAGTTACTATTTAAACTAATGATAATAAAGTCTCTATATTTATCAGGCCCGATTACCATATAAAGCTGTGTAAAAGCGCAATGATTATTACTAGGATTCAGCGAAGCGTCGAGGATAAACCGCAGTTTTCTCCTCGACATCACAGCCAGAACTGTTTCATCAGAACCAGCTGACTGCTGGTTCTGATGAAAACAACCTTCTCACGGCTAATTCTAATGGGTTAAGGCGGAAAACAAGCTCTTACTTTACCTTTTAGAGGATCGTTCTGGAGACGCTTTTTTCCCCCGCGTCACAGCAAGAGAAAGCGAAAGTAGTTTGTTCAGGAGGAAGAGGAAATCCCCTGGTTTCTCTGATCCGATAATAAATAAAGTTCTGCTGACCAGAACCGGTGATCAGATGAACACCTGCAGTTTAATGTAGGATTGATGTCTGGTCACAAAGTTTAAGTTCTGCATTTAATTCTTAATGTTTTATGGGTGATTGAGTTCATGTTTTTGTTGCTTTCAGACAAACGGAACCAACAGGTTTTATTTTTAATGGTTAATTCATGATTTGAAGGAAGGGATGCGCTGTAAACCCACGGAGCAAACGGTCCTGATTATATTGGATCAGAACCGCAGCATCAGCTGGAAGGTTTGATTTCATTCAACTCGTTTACATTTTTAAAAGGGAAACATTAAACCTTTTGCTACATTAGAAATCAGCAGTGGAAGGAAGAAAATACTGCTGCTCTTATAAAACTCTGATTTTTACCAGAAACATCAGATAAATATGACCTGCAGTAAACTTCTCAGGAGGAAACATTACCTTCCAGATTATTGGTTTATAACCCAGAGCAGGATTCGGAACCTCCTCTGGGCTGGGCCACAGTTGATCACGTGATTTCCGAGAAACGCAGCACTTGCTCCATGCAGGGCAGATTATGGCCACCAGATGGAGACAAAGTTGCTCATATCCACTTGCCTACAGAATCACAGGGGAGGAGGAGACACAGACATATATACGTAGACGCGTCATAGGGCGCAGGTTCGCACGTCAACGTCACCGCCATATTGTATGTGGCAGAAAAAAGTTAAGTTCTGTTATTGTGAACGTGGATCAGAGAAGATGCCTCATTCCTGTGCTGCATGGAAATGCATTCTGGCTGATTTCACTACTTGTACCTGCCTTCTATAAACTAAGGCTGCACCATGTTGCAAAACTGGACACACTAAAGCTTCAGAGTGGTAACACAGGCTATATATATATATATATATATATATATATATATATATATATATATATATATATATATATATATATATATATATATATATATATATATATATATATTTGTGTGTGTATGTGTTATGAATATAAGGATCAATTTGTTAAATCTAAACATTGTGGTCTTCATTATTTCATAAAACCGTGTCACATGTGAACCTTTAGGAACAGACTTTTTGGGTGAGTATTAAAAAGGTAAAATTAATAATATGAGGAAAAAGAGTCCAAGGTCAATAAAGTAAAAATAAACAAACAAACACAAAAGTGATATTGTTATGATAAAAACGTCATATTATGAGAATTAAGGGGGAACATTTCCAGAATAATCACAGTTTGCAGAATTATTTCACTCCTGGAGTAATAGGGTCAGGTTAGATTATTTTAAATACTTTTATTCTTTAGGAGAATAAATTCAGGAGAATGAAGCTAAAGGGATACGAAAATAAACTTGTAATATTAAAAAAAAAATACTACTAATACAAAGTATATATAAAGTATATCACCGACCACTACCTGGTGGTGAGTTGGCTCCGATGGCGGGGGAGGAAGCCGGTCCGACCGGGCAGGCCCAAACGTACTGTGAGGGTTTGCTGGGAACGTCTGGCGGAGTCCCCTGTGAGGCGGAGCTTTAACTCCCACCTCCGGGAGAACTTTAAACACGTCCCGAGGGAGGCGGGGGGCATTGAGTCTGAATGGACCATGTTCCACGCCTCTATTGCTGAGGCGGCTAGTCGGAGCTGTGGCCGCAAGGTTGTCGGTGCATGTCGTGGCGGCAACCCTCGAACCCGCTGGTGGACACCAGCGGTGAGGGAAGCTGTCAAGCTGAAGAAGGAGTCCTACCGGGCTTTTTTGGCCTGTGGGACTCCGGAAGCAGTTGATGTGTACCGGCAGTCGAAGCGGCAGGCGGCTCGGCTGGTCGCCGAGGCAAAAACTCGGGCGTGGGAAGAGTTCGGAGAGGCCATGGAGAAAGACTTCCGTACGGCTTCGAAGCGATTCTGGTCCACCATCCGGCGTCTCAGGAGGGGAAGCAGTGCAGTACCAACACTGTTTACAGTGGGGGTGGTGTGCTGCTGACCTCGACTCGGGACGTCGTGCGTCGGTGGGCGGAATACTTCGAAGACCTCCTTAATCCCACCAACACGTCTTCCATTGAGGAAGCAGAGCCTGAGGACTCTGGGTCGGGTTCTCCCATCTCTGGTGCTGAGGTTGCCGAGGTTGTTAAACAGCTCCTCGGTGGCAAGGCTCCGGGGGTGGATGAGATTCGCCCTGAGTACCTTAAGGCTCTGGATGTTGTGGGGCTGTGTTGGTTAACGCGGCTCTGCAACATTGCGTGGACATCGGGGGCAGTTCCCCTGTATTGGCAGACTGGGGTGGTGGTCCCCCTATTTAAAAAGGGGGACCGGAGGGTGTGTTCCAACTACAGAGGAATCACACTCTTAAGCCTCCCTGGTAAGGTCTATTCAGGGGTTCTGGAAAGGAGGGTCCGTCGGATAGTCGAATCTCGGATTCAGGAAGAGCAGTGTGGTTTTCGTCCTGGCCGTGGAACACTGGACCAGCTCTACACCCTCAGCAGGATTCTTGAGGGGGCATGGGAGTTTGCCCAACCAGTCTACATGTGCTTTGTGGATCTGGAGAAGGCATTCGACCGTGTCCCCCGGGGGATCCTGTGGGGGTACTCCGGGAGTATGGAGTACCGGACCCTTTAATAAGGGCTGTCAGGTCTCTGTACGACCGGTGTCAGAGTCTGGTCCGCATTGCCGGCAGTAAGTCGGACTCATTTCCGGTGAGAGTTGGACTCCGCCAAGGTTGCCCTTGTCACCGATTCTGTTCATAACTTTTATGGACAGAATTTCTAGGCGCAGCCAAGGTGTTGAGGGGATCCGCTTTGGTGGCCTTAGGATTGCGTCTCTGCTATTCGCGGATGACGTGGTCCTATTGGCTTCATCAGGGCGTGATCTACAGCTCTCACTGGAGCGGTTCGCAGCCGAGTGCGAAGCGGCCGGGATGAAAATCAGTGCCTCCAAATCCGAGACCATGGTCTTGAACCGGAAAAGGGTAGAGTGCCTTCTCCGGGTTGGGGAGGATGTCCTGCCCCTAGTGGAGGAGTTCAAGTATCTTGGGGTCTTGTTCACGAATGAGGGGAAGATGGAGCGGGAGATCGACAGGCGGATTGGTGCAGCGTCTGCTGTGAAGCGGGCGCTGTACCGATCCGTTGTGGTGAAGAGAGAGCTGAGCCAAAAGGCGAAGCTCTCGATTTACCGGTCGATCTACGTTCCTACCCTCATCTATGGTCACGAGCTTTGGGTCGTGACCGAAAGAACGAGATCCCGGATACAAGCGGCTGAAATGGGTTTTTCTCCGTAGTGTGTCTGGGCTCTCCCTTAGAGATAGGGTGAGGAGCTCAGTCATCCGGGAGGACTCAGAGTAGAGCCGCTGCTCCTCCACGTCGAGAGGAGCCAGTTGAGGTGGCTCGGGCATCTGGTCAGGATGCCTCCTGGACGCCTCCCTGGAGAGGTGTTCCGGGCACGTCCCACCGGGAGGAGACCCAGGGGAAGACCCAGGACACGCTGGAGGGACTATGTCTCCCGGCTGGCCTGGGAACGCCTTGGGATTCCTCCTGAGGAACTGGCCCAAGTGGCTGGGGAGAGGGACGTCTGGGCCTCCTACTGAAGCTGCTACCCCCGCGACCCGACCCCGGATAAGCGGAAGACAACGGACGGACGGACGGACGGACGGACAAAGTATATTCAGAGATTAAAGTCCCTCTGATACTGTTTAAGTGACTGAGTAACTGCAGATTTGCCACATTTAAGATGGCGGACGCTCTGACGCATCGCAGCATAGGCAGAACCTGCCCAATGACACGTCTACTCTTATATTATGTCTATGGGAGGAGAGAGTCTAAATTGGTTCAGTTGTCTAAACTTCAGTCTGATGCAGTTTCAGCCCGGGTGGATTTCCCCAGGCAGAAGTTCTTAGTCCAGTGGGAACAAAAAACTCCTAATAGGAAACATGAAAACCCAAACCTGACCAGAGCTGCACATTATATCCACTTATAATAATCTCCTAATGTCAACATGTTTAGGAAATAGTGTCTATGCATCCCACTAACATATTCATCCAGATTGATGGACTTTCCAGATCTTGACATCATAATATTCAACAATAATATCTCAGATTGATGTTTCGTTGACCTCTAGTAGCCTTAAATCAGACTCTTCACTAATTTTGTTAAAGACAATAAGTTCCTGGTCTATTAAAACTTTTAAAACTCTTAACTTTCCATTCTATAAAACATTTACCAGGGAGGAATATTCATTCAAGCAAATAATTTTTTCAGTTGACAACCAGCCAGAAATGAAGTTATTATCTTAAGTTATATCTAATAAAGAGATATTGGCACATGGAAAAAGTACTGAACCATACTTACTGAAATTTATTTAATACTTTGTACAAAAGCCTTTGTTGGCAATGACAGCTTCAAGATGCCTCCTGTATGGAGAACTTAGTTCTCCCATTCTTCCACAAAAACAGTCTTCAAATGTCAAAATATATTTTCCATCAGTATTGTTGTTTTTGTCTACACAATGGAGGACAATTGCCATATCCTTGGGTGCAGTAGAGGCTAAATTTGTGTATCAAATAAAAACAAAACAAAACAAAATAAAATAACCACTTTATTGCTAACTGTGATATAATAATTATTTAGGGCATGATCAATGATGAGATCTCTAGAAGCTCAGCAACCCTGTCCAAGAAGGCTCAAAAGCTGCGAGATGTTTGCACTACTGCGATGGACAGATATCAGCGAGCAACAGGCCAGTACATTGGAGGGTGGCAGCAGTTTGTCACCATTGATCAGAACCACTTCAGACACAAAAGAAAGGCAAGCAGCATATACTATTAACAAGTTAGTAATGTACATTACGACATTATTACAAAATTATAACCAAGATACAAAATGTATAAACAAGAGCTATAGCTCACCATGTTAAAGAGGAATCTACAAAAAGTCATGAGTGGCGGGCTTATCGCAATGCTTTACCTCAGCGAGGTTACTCCCATTTCACTGTCAATCACAGTGTGTCATATGTTGATGCCCAAACAGATGCACATACTCAGCACATAAAGAGGGCCTGGAGAACGGTTAAGGAAAATGTGTGGAGACTCAGGGGAATCATACAGAGGAGTAACTGGTAGACCATCTCAGAGTTACTGAATGATACGAGTTGCTAGCCCAAAAGCGTCACAGGGGGCCATTAGGACGGATAATCCATGACATCGCTGTGATGTATTGACATTAAATGTCTCTCTGAAATATTCTGTTTATTAAATGTTTAGCACAAACAGTGCTCAAACCTCATGGGTTTGTATCCTGTTGTATACTGCTGTTCTGCCATGGGATGGCTCAGGATGTGTGTTTCTGTACATTAAACACAATGTTCAACATGTTATCTGTTGTATGTCTTTGGTAAAATTTAGTACACATAAAAGTCTATGGGTTGAAGAAGGTTGAGATACAAAATGTGATATTTTAAATATAACATCAAATTTCTGTACCTTGAAACTTGTTTCACCCATTTGCTGTTCTACAAAGTTTCACAGGTATTAGTAGATGGTTCACAAACTATTTACAAGTGATCTGTAAAGTGTGAGTTAATGTAGTAGTTAAGTATTAGTTATAAGCTTATGTATGTTATTGAGACGTGTTGAGGAAAATAAATATCTTAGATGTATTCATATGGGAGTGCTGAGGAATGCATGAGTTTTGACTGTCTCCCCCTTTGAGGGTAAGATAAACATTACATGCAGTTTTATGGCAGGGGGGGTAGGTCATTGGCTTGACCCCTCACCGGGAAGAACAGCCTCTTTGTTTGAGAGAACAGATAGCCCACAGACCCCTCCCTCCCAAACTCAGCGGAGGAGGCCAGACAGTGTATTAAAAGGATGTCTTTGCAAAACCTAGATCAGACAAAAACTACAATAGCTGGGAAGAAGGACGTAGGTACACTGGTAATGTAAACTTTTGTCTCCATTCGGAATTCCTAATCTAATTAATATATGCATATTACAATGTTTACCTCTGATCAATGCTTTTCTCATTTACTGTCAAATCTTACAACCGGGGTAAAATGGCCTTCAGAGCTAAACAGGATTAGGCCAGTACATTTAAATTAACAGACGTTATTCTAAAGTTGCAGCTATTCCTCATTTACCAGCAGTTAATAAATGAGGAATAGGTGCAACTTTAGAATAACGTCCCAATAACACATATAAACTATTTACTGATACTTAACAAGAAATTAGTAAGTAATTCACTAACAGTTTATTAATGGTCTATTAACTATCTATAATGCATAGTTATAAATCCTTGGCAAACTATTCACAAACACTTAACAAGTGATTAATAACTAATTAACAGTTTACAATTTATCTATTAAGTGGTTATAATGGATAGTTATTATAAAGTGTTGCCAAATATCTTTATTTATTGTATATATATTTTTATTTATATATATTTTGCTTTGGCTAGTTTCCTTCACTTTATCCATATGGTCTCTGATCAGAAAAGCGGCTTTTACGCTATCTTTATGAGATTGCTAGGGGGCTATCTAAATCCAATTTCCAATTTGGCTGGAGGCTTTTAAAAAATTTAGGAATGTTTTTGGACTTCAAACCAAAGCCATTGCGCGCCCATTTTTCAGAGGGTGGATTTCTACTGTGTGAAGACGAAGAGAAGAAAGAAAAAAATAAATGTTTTCATCTTAATATAGCAGTGGGACTCGAAACCAGCTCTCCTTGATCACCGTCTTCTGTCGTGTGCTGGTTCCTTGGCCCCTCAGGACGTTGATTAGGCGATCAACCGCATACTTAGACCCGTTTAAAATCAATCATCCTGAATCATTCCTCTGCCCTTAAAATTTACAAAAAACTCTGCTCACATAGGATCTGACATCACAGATCCTAGAGATTTAATAAAAAGTAAATCTCAGCTTATTTTCTTCGCAGATGCTGCTGTGTTGTCATCTCCTCTGCGGCTCAAAATTCAAAACACCACTTCAGTCAGGGCAGAATCACCATTTGTTACTGATTGTTGACCTTGCTGCGGTCACCCCAGGTTCTTTTACAGAATAAGGTGCTGTTTCTACTGTAGACCTCTTTAGGAGTAAAAAGACTCCTGAAACCATAATTATATTTACCATATTTAATCTAAAAGGCAGAGAGATGCTTCAGTCCCAGTACTGGTTTCTCACACAATGCTGACGTCTTTTCAGTACTTCAGAGAGAGAGAGAGAGAGAGAGAGAGAGAGAGAGAGAGACTTAGAGCGAGTCTGACATTTATCCTTCACCCAGACCTTTTATAGGATCAGTTGTGTTACATCCATTCAGGAGCGTGTACAGCATGAAAACAGCCTTTCGTTCATCACATTGGTGGAAAGGATATTATAATGCAGACGTGTCCCAGCCAACACATTTATCCAATCAGTCATTCCGTCCAATCTATGTATGTCAGCCTCTGGTCTCCAGAGTCCGTTCCTCTGCAATCTCCAAGGCAACCGATAATGCAGTCCAGTCTCTGGGGTCACATAATCTCTTACAACACTTTCATCTGAATTTCAAAATTAAACCAAATCACACAAGCTAATATCAAGAGATTTCGAGAGGCTTTAATTTTGTTCCTTGGTTCCGGTAAAAGTCTCACATTTCTTTGTGGCTTAGAGTTTAGTCTGATTTTTCCTCTTGGCTTGATTGCACACCACCGATGTTCTGATTCAATTCATCTAATGACCAAAGAGCTGACATTAATTAATCTTTAGTATCAATGATGTTGAGACCGTTTAACAGCTTTAAACATTTTTCTAATGCAAAGCTACAAAACTGCTCCTCAGTGTTCTTCCTCTTTGTCCACAGCTCTCCACATGCTGCACTGAAGGACACATGCAGGGACATCTTGATCTCCAGTGAAAGACTGCGTCAGTGAAGAAACCTTGGTTCCAGAATAAGCTCAACAAAGAGTCACAGAGGAATCGGTAAAGACAGCAAACCCAGGATACAGAGGTTCAGTGAATTTAGTGTTGAAGGTGTGGAGGTGGATGAGTGAGTCAGAGGAGACTCTGTAGAAGGAAATGATGCCAGCAGGTTGGTCCACATAAATTGCTATTATGGTACAGACTGAGGAGGACGAGGAGACGGATGTTCCTGTGTTATTAGACCAACCACAGTTACCATGGCGATCAGAGCAGTTCAAGCTCCATGAACGATCATTCATTCCAAACCGGCAGTCATTGATGTATCCTTTTCTTCCCAATTCCTTTGCAACTCACTGATACATCGACTCCTTTTCTTATCTTGACCTCCCAGTAACAGCGACCAGTCAGATCATCTTTACAAAGCAGCTGAGGAAGATCAAATCTGTCTGGATGATCAGGATATGACTGAAGCTCCTCCACATGTGTCACCTCCTGTTGTCTTCAGACAGTATGAGGTTTCTGCTCACTGTGTTTGTGTCGATTGTGAGCTGGCAGGAATCTGATGGAGAGAACAAAGGCAATCCAGCTGCAGTTATTGATCATTTATGATCTGAATGAG